>NC_083778.1:5732988-6032988 GCF_963514075.1 Conger conger | reverse complement strand
TGCGAATGTGCGTGAATGCCCAAGTCTGCGATTTCGCGTGAGTACGCGATTTTGCGCGCGTGCGTGAGTGCGCGAGTGTGAGTGTGCGAGTGCGTGAGTGTGAGTGTGCGAGTACGCGAGTGCACGTGATTCCACGTGCGTGAGCCTGCGTGCGCGAGTGCGCGATTCCACGTGTGTGCGTCAGTGCATGCGTGCGTGTGTGAGTGTGTGTGAGTGTGCAAGTGTGACTGTGAGTGTGCAAGTGCGCGTGTGGGCGAGTGTGCGATTCCGCGTGTGTGCGTTTCTGCGTGCGTGCGTGTGTGTGAGTGTGCGAATGTGCGTGAGTGCGCGAGTGTGCGATTTCGCATGAGTGCGTGCGTGAGGGCGTGAGTACGCGAGTGTGAGAGTGCGAGTGCGCGATTTCGCATGTGTGCCTGAGTCTGTGCATGCGTGCATGGGTGTGCGAGTGTGAGCGTGCGTGTGTGTGAGAGTGCGAGTGTGTGTGTGAGTGCGCAAGTACGCGAGTGTGTGTGTGAGTGCGCAAGTGCGCAAGTGTGAGTACGTGAGTGCTCGATTTCGCGTGTGTGCGTGAGTACGTGAGTGCGCGATTTCGCGTGAGTGCGTGTGTGTGAGTGTGCGAGTGCACGAATGCGTGCGTGAGTGCGCGAGTGTGAGTGTGCGTGAGTGCGCAAGTACGCGAGTGCGGTATTTCGCATGTGTGCGTGAGTACGCGAGTGCGCGATTTCGCGTGAGTGCGTGTGCGAGTGTGCGATTTCACGTGAGTACGTGTGTGTGAGTGTGCGAGTGTGCGAGTGCGCAATTTCGCGTGAGTACGTGTGTGTGAGTGCGCGATTTCGCGTGTGCGTGCGTGAGTGCGCGATTTCGCGTGAGTGCGTGTGCGAGTGCGCAATTTCGCGTGAGTGCGTGTGCGAGTGCGATTTCGCGTGAGTACGTGTGTGTGAGTGCGCGAGTGCGCGATTTCGCGTGAGTGCGTGTGTGTGAGTGTGCGAGTGTGCGTGCGTGAGTGCGCGAGTGTGACTGAGTGTGCGAGTGCGCGAATGCGTGCGCGAGTGTGAGTGTGCGTGAGTGCGCAAGTACGCGAGTGGGCGAGTGCGCGACTGCGCTATTTCGCGTGTGTGCGTGTGTGTGAGTGCGCGAGTGTGACTGTGAGTGTGCGAGTGCGCAAGTGCGCGAATGCGTGCGCCAGTGTGAGTGTGCGTGAGTGCGCAAGTACGCGAGTGGGCGAGTGCGCGACTGCGCTATTTCGCGTGTGTGCATTAGTGAGTGAGTGTGCGATTTCGCGTGAGTGCGTGTGAGTGTGCGAGTGTGCGAATGCGTGCGTGAGGGCGCGAGTGTGAGTGTGCGTGAGTGCGCAAGTACGCGAGTGGGTGAGTGCGCGATTTCGCGTGAGTGTGTGTGTGAGTGCGTGAGTGTGTGTGAGTGTGCGAATGTGCGTGAGTGCCCGAGTGTGCGATTTTGCATGTGTGCGTTAGTGCGTGAGTGCGCGAGAGTGACTGTGAGTGTGTGAGTGTGTGTGAGTGTGCGAATGTGCGTGAGTGCCCGAGTGTGCGATTTCGCGTGAGTGCGTGCGCGAGTGTGAGTGCGTGTGTGTGAGTGTGCGAGTGTGCATGCGTGAGTGCGCGAGTGTGACTGTGAGTGTGCGAGTGCGCAAGTGCGCGAATGCGTGCGCCAGTGTGAGTGTGCGTGAGTGCGCAAGTACGCGAGTGGGCGAGTGCGCGACTGCGCTATTTCGTGTGTGTGCATTAGTGAGTGAGTGCGCGATTTCGCGTGAGTGCGTGTGAGTGTGCGAGTGTGCGAATGCGTGCGTGAGGGCGCGAGTGTGAGTGTGCGTGAGTGCGCAAGTACGCGAGTGGGCGAGTGCGCGATTTCGCGTGAGTGTGTGTGTGAGTGCGTGAGTGTGTGTGAGTGTGCGAATATGCGTGAGTGCCCGAGTGTGCGATTTTGCATGTGTGCGTTAGTGCGTGAGTGCGTGAGAGTGACTGTGAGTGTGTGAGTGTGTGTGAGTGTGCGAATGTGCGTGAGTGCCCGAGTGTGCGATTTCGCGTGAGTGCGTGCGCGAGTGTGAGTGCGCGAGTGTGAGTGTGCGCGAGTGTGAGTGCGCGAGTGTGAGTGTGCGAGTGCGTGTGTGTGAGTGTGTGTGCGTGAGTGCGTGAGTGCGCAAGTGTGACTGTGAGTGTGCGAGTGCGCAAATGCGTGCGTGAGTGCGTGAGTACGCGAGTGTGCGTGAGTGCGCAAGTACGCGAGTGCGTGAGTACGCGAGTACGCAAGTGCGCGAGTGCGCGATTTCGCATGTGTGCATTAGTGCGTGAGTGTCACTGTGAGTGTGTGAGTGCGCGATTTCGCATGTGTGCGTTAGTGCGTGAGTGTGCGAGTGTGACTGTGAGTGTGCCCGAGTGTGCGATTTCGCGTGAGTGCATGCGTGAATGCACGAGTGTGAGTACGCGAGTGCGCGATTTCGCATGAGTGCGTGAGTGTGACTGTGAGTGTGCGCGATTTCACGTGTGTGCGTGAGTACACGAGTGCGCGATTTTGCGTGTGTGCGTTAGTGCGCGAGAGTGAGTGTGCGAATGTGCGTGAGTGCCCGAGTGTGCGATTTCGCGTGAGTGTGTGCGTTAGTGCGTGAGTGCGTGAGTGTGACTGTGAGTGTGCGAGTGCGCGAGTGCGCGATTTCGCGTGTGTGCGTGAGTACGCGAGTGCGCGATTTTGCGTGTGTGCGTTAGTGCGCGAGAGTGAGTGTGCGAATGTGCGTGAGTGCCCGAGTGTGCGATTTCGTGTGAGTGTGTGCGTTAGTGCGTGAGTGCGTGAGTGTGACTGTGAGTGTGCGAGTGCGCGAGTGCGCGTGAGTGAGTGTGGGTGTGTGCGTGAGTGAGTGCATGAGTGCGTGAGTGTGCGAGTGTGACTGTGAGTGTGCGAGTGCGCGAGTGCGAGATTTCGCGTGTGCTCGAGTATGTGAGTATGCGATTTCGCGTGAGCGTGTGCGTGCGTGCGTGAGCCTTCACTTCGAGACTGGGCTGGAAGTTCAGTAGAACTTACCAGGGCTCCAGGACGTTCGGAGTACTTAAAGTAAAAGAGAGTTCGTCCCCGAGACACCTCCTCGTGGGGTACTGCTCCTGGGAACGTGAGGTCTGAGCTCGGCAAGGGGTCCGTGGCTCACGACAGTATACAAGGCTTTTTTGGTTCTGAACATGTATTTGTTGTGTTTGTGTCTCACAGTAATAGAGGTGCAAATCAGGGTTTAATGGGTCTCTGTGTTTTTGATTTGACAGTTCCTCAGCTGTTTGATTATAGTTTCCTTATATTTTGACATTCTGTATCAAACCAGTTGTCGTCTTTGGATTTTATTTGTTCATTACTTGATATTTTCAATTCAGATATGTTAGCAATTTTCCCAAATATAAAATTGATATTTTTCACTGCCTGATTTACGCCTTCTTTACTGTGAGCGTACGTGGTTTCCAGAAAGGTGTCTAATAATGTTTACATTTTCTGGGTGCCAACTGCTTTCTGGAACTGTTCTGTACAGTTTTTTGGCCCGTCTGTATGATTTTGGAAGTTCGAACAGCTTACTGGGTGGTGTGTGTGTGGTGGTGTTAGTTTCTGTCCTTTTCAGATACACAGTAATTTGGCTGTGATCAGACAGAGGGGTTAGTGGCTTGGTAGTAAATGCACTGAAAGAGAAGGGGTCTACATCTGTGTCCATGTAATCAACTGTACTGTTGCCAAGAGGTGAGCAATAGGTGTATCTTCCTAAAGAGTCTCCCACCATTGACAATGTACAGACTCAGGCTACGCCCTGTCATGGTTGTTTCTTTGCAGGATATTCCAATTGTTGCAGGATTTTTGGCCGCTAATGTAGTTGTCTCCCTCTCTGCTGGTGAAATCCAGCAGAGTTCCGGTTCTGGAGTTCAGATCCCCACAGATGAGTACATTCCCCTGGGCCTGGAAATGACTTGATTCTTTCTGCAGGTTGGGAACATTTCTTCACAGACATAAGGGGACTCTGAAGGAGGAATTTAGACTGCACAAAATTCTTTTTTGATTTTCAACCATAAGTAATTTTTTCCTTTTTTGATGGGCTCAATTAGTTTTTGTAGTTCAGATTTGTACCAGATTATTAGTCCCTCGAGTCTCGAGTCTTGAGTGATGGTACTTAGTTTTTGTGAGGGCACAATTATTTATTTGTAATCAGACAGTGAGTGACAGCACCTTCCAGACATCATGTCTCTTGTAAAATAATTATGTAAATACTTTTTATATTTTCTTTGAATTCCAGGGCCTGGCTCTTGAAACCAAAAAAGCCATCATTGGCTTTGTACAGATGTACATGAGCAGCTGTTTGATCTCACCCATGTACTCAGAGTCATTTGGGCCTCGCAGGGCTTCAGCGTAGCTGTGTGGGCTGTGTTGTGGGGCGGGGTCCTGGGGGGGTGTGAGTCGGGCCGGGGCTGGGCTGGTGGGTCTGCGAGAGGCAGTGTGCTTGGTTGGGCTGGTGGGTCTGTGAGAGGCAGTGTGCTTGGTTGGGCTGGTGGGTCTGTGAGAGGCAGTGTGCTTGGTTGGGCTGGTGGGGGTAGTGTGCTTGGTTGGGCTGGTGGGGGTAGTGTGCTTGGTTGGGCTGGTGGGGGTAGTGTGCTTGGTTGGGGTGGTGGGGGCAGTGTGCTTGGTTGGGGTGGTGCATTCAGGTGGGCCGGGTGAGGTTGGTATCCCGGTCCTTTGTTGGGTGCGATGTGTCTGAGGTGGGCTGGGTGGTGAGGGGGGGTCCTGGGTGGTGCAGGAGGGCTCTGCTGGGCGTTACTGGAGACTCTTGCCAGAGCGTCTGCTGAGTGCCACGTCTTTCAGCGTCTTAGCGAACTCCATGACTGCTGACTTGAAGAGGTGCACCTGGTTGTGCAGGTCCCAGGGTCCGATGGTGGGGTGATGAGCCAGATGCATGTTGGGTAGCAGAGCGCAGCCTCTGGAGATATATAGTGAGGGGGTGGAAGTCCCTGTGGGGCAGGAGGGCTGAGATGGTGATTTTGAAGTTGGGGAAGCTCTCTGAGGACCTCTCTGCCACTCTCCTGAGCAGAGCCCCCACCCTCTCCTGCTCTTCCCTCAGGTCATTTGTGCCTGTGTGGATGATGATGTGTTTGGAGGAGCTGAAATCAGGCTCGGACAGAATCCGAAGTGCATCCTTGGTTCTGGGACGCCAAATCTTTGTAATTTTTGGCCAGGAAAAAGCTGCTCCTTTTTTATAAACTTCCCGTTGGAGTCTATTAAAATGGCCACCTCTGTGTCTTTTTGTGCGATCTGTTTGTTTGAGGGATTGTGTTCTTTAGGGTATGTGGGCTCTCTGGTGGCTGTTTTGGGTGTGGGTGAGTTTTTATCTTGTGTTTGAGGGATTGTGTGCTTTAGGGTGTGTGGGCTCTCTGGTGGCTGTTTTGGGTGAGTTTTTATCTTGTGTTTGAGGGGCAGATGTCTTGTTCTCTTGGCTGTGAGGGGCTGTGTGTCGGTGTGGGCAGTGTCAGGGGTAGGGGCAGGAGCAGGGGCTGTGATGGAGTGCAACTCCTGAAGCTGCTCTCCCTGACCCCTGACAGTTCTCTCCTCAGTACAGTGCGGAGGCCCAGGTCAGTGTGTATCTCAGTGCGGAGGCCCAGGTCAGTATGTATATCAGTGCTGTGGGGAGGCCCATGTCAGTGTGCATCTCAGTGCAGAGGCCCAGGTCAGTGTGCATCTCAGTGGGGAGGCCCAGGTCAATGTGTATCTCAGTGCGGAGGCCCAGGTCAGTGTGTATCTCAGTGCAGTGGAGAGGCCCAGGTCAGTGTGCATCTCAGTGCGGAGGCCCAGGTCAGTGTGTATCTCAGTGCAGTGGAGGCCCAGGTCAGTGTGTATCTCAGTGGGGAGGCCCAGGTCAGTGTGTATCTCAGTGCAGTGGGGAGGCCCAGGTCAGTGTGTATTTCAGTGCGGAGGCCCAGGTCAGTGTGTATCTCAGTGCAGTGGGCTGTTTAAGACACACCATGTCTACTGTGACCACCTGAGTTCATCCATGTCAGTCTACCTGAGTTAGTTCACCTGAGCCAGTTTGGTTTAGAGCATATTAACCTGTCTGCCATGACCTGATGGCACAGAACGTAATCAGACAATGAACCCGATTAGAATAGTAGACCTCTAGGGCAGCTAGAAAGGTAGTATATAGTTATGCTACTAGTTATTTTTTATGGAATGATAGGCAGTCATAATAGGTATCTATTAGACCTATTTTTTTATTACGTTTTCTGCTGCTGTAGTCTATCCAGGTTTGACGCATGGTGCATTTAAGAGATGCTCTTCTGTACACTACCTTTGTTTTTCACAGCATTGGCTTTTTGGCGGGGCCGGGAATCGAACCTCGGTCCTGCCAACAAACTACAGCAGTAAGTCCACTGCATCTTAGCCTTAGACTGCTTTATTTATTCATTTACTCATTTAATCCTCCTCCTCCTCTCCGAGCTGCCTTCAGGAATCTTCTTTAATTCGGAGAATTTATTACATAAGAATACATTTGAAAGTGGCATTTGGCAGACGCTCTTATCCAGAGCGACGTACCTTTGATTAGGCTAAGCAGGAGACAATCCTCCCCTGGAGCAATGCAGGGTTAAGGGCCTTGCTCAACGGCTGTGCGGATCTTATTGTGGCTACACCAGGATTAGAACCATCGACCTTGCGTGTCCCAGTCATGTGCCTTAACCACTACACTACAGGCCGCCCTGCATCAGTCTTAATCTCCCTGGTCAAGTTTAACTTGAAGGTATATTATAATCTGCCAGCTCTTTATCAACTGCCATTGATCACTTTGATCAATCAACCTGCCAAGTCCTACACTGTGGATACACTGCAGCACTGAATGTGTGTGTTTGTATGTGGCTATTTATCAATCTCTTTATCAACCTATTTATTTGTGAGACGGGTGCGTGGGGGTTGGACCCAAAATGCACGACTCAGAAACAATAGTAATATAAAGACCCCTCAGGGCTTTATTCGGGACGAATCCCAGGAGAGTAGTCAACACAAGCAAAGTCCATACACGTAGATCCAGCCAAACAAAAAGTAAACAAACAAAAAAGCACGGTGCCGAGGGAAGAGGCAAACTCGTAGTCGGTAGACGTGCAGGGAGGTCCGGTAGCGGGAGAGCTGTCAGCGGGGCAGATGAACAGACGGGCGGCAGGCAGAGGCGTAGTCGTGGGCGAAGCGGGAGTCGAAACCATGAAACAATCAGCGAAGCAAAAGTACAAAAACGGTAGGCGAGGACGTAGTCAAAAAACAAACGATGGTCACAAAACAGAAATCAATAAACAATGGTCGGTAAACAGGCGTGGATCGTAACGTGTAATCAAACAGTAAATAATGCTCAAGAGTTGCGTGGTAAACAGAGGCAGACAATTTCGCAGTGAACAGTTGCGCGACTGGGCTATAAATGCAGGTGTAGACAGGTGTAGACAATTAGTTAGAGCGTAGCAAGGAAATGGAAAACAGGTGCGATGGATGACAAGTTTAACAAGGAGATTAGTAATCGTTAGTAATAAACCTATCCTGCCCTAGCATTAGTAAATTAGTAAATGACATGCACGAGAAACGTAAGGTAACATGAACACATGATTAGTCTTGTTAGTTTCTACCCAATCCTGATCTAGCGTTAGTAGTTTTAGTAAATAGACAAATAGAAACACTAGGGGAGTGAAGGACAGAACGAGAGAGAGAGAGAGAGAGAGAAAAAAGGCGGAACGCAAGGTTTGCGGAAAAACATGTAAAAGTGTATGCATAACAACGACCAGTTAACGTAACAATAAACATGCATCGAAACATAACACAAAGCGAAACTAAGACGATAATCACTCAACATAACCAGGTAATATAATCGTAACGAAACATAACTAGACATGACGAGAAAATAAATCGTAACAAGAAATAAACTAAACAACATGACGAACCTAGACTAACATAATACATGATAAGACACTACGTGACTAAGACAACACGAATAAACATAAAACATGGCGAGACAGACCTGAAACGTGACAATTTGTTTCATTTCATAGTTTTTTTTGTGATAATTGTATTGTCTTTCATTGTGTTTTAGTGTGCGTATGTGCTTGTTCCTGTTGTATTAGATTTTCTGTGTGGTTATCAGAGGTTTTCTGTGTGGTTTCCTTGGTAATGATTTTGTGTGGGTGGGTGCACGCGCCTGTGTCTGTATACACACACGCACACATACACACGCACACACGCACGCACACGCACACACACTCGCATGCACACACACGCACGCACACACGCACACACACGCACGCACACGCATGCACGCACACAGGCACGCACACACGCACGCACACACAGACGCACGCACACACGCACACACAGACCCGCACACGCACACACACACACACACACACACGTACACACACACACACACACGCACACACAGACACACACGCACACACACGCACACGCACACACACGCACGCACACACGCACACGCACGCACACGCATGCACACACAGACGCACACACGCACACACAGGCGTACACACACACACACACACACACACGCACACACACACACACACACGCACACACGCACACACAGACGCACACGCACACACAGACACACACGCACACACAGACACACACGCACACACACACACACACACACACACACACACACACGCACGCACGTGGGTGGGTGAGTGTGTGTATGAATGGGTGAATGGAGAAGCATAAATTGTACAGCGCTTTTGATAAAGGCGCTATATAAATTCCTACCATTTAATTGTGTGTTGTGTGTGTGTGATGTGTGTGGTGTGTGTGTGCCTGCGTGAGCTGGAGGTGTTGTTTGTGTGTGTGTGTTTCAGCTGGAGGTGTTCTGTGAGGTGATGACCCTGCAGCAGGCTGGCTTCGCGATGCTGATGGATTACCTGCAGAATAACTTCAGGGAGCAACAGGAGCAGTTCATGGGCCAGGTGTTCTCCTCCTACACTGGGATAGAGGAAGTGCAAATGTCCAGTACGTACCATCTCCTTCCTGCTCACTGCACATGCTCAGTGTGAACCAAAATCACGAAACCTCAGTGGATATGTAAATGGAAGACCCTGATGGCCTCTTCCCTGTGGGGGTGCCGGGACCATGGGACTCATCTACACACTGGAACAGCATGAGAATCTGCAGAAAAAGCACTGATAGTGGACACACATACTAACCTTTTGTGATGTCTGTTAGGAGCTTGTTTAGTGTGTTTTGTGATCGAAGGTGACACTCGACCTCAGCAGTATGTCCTGTGCTCATCTGTGACACTGCCCAATTCAAAGCCCCTTTCTGCCGCCGGCCATTCCGGCTCCGCTTCGCACGGCGGTTTCCATAAAGGTCACCTGTGTTTCAGCACACCGGGACGGGCTGCACCGCCATGGCAGCCCCACTGAGACTCAGTGACTTTAGCGGGTTAGAGAACAGCAGTCTGGCTCTGACACTTTCAGTGGGTAACAACACCCATGTTTCTGACACTTTTGGACAGCTAATGGGTTGTGTGTTGCTAGGTAACTCTCCTCTCTTGCTGCTCTGCCTTGTGTTTTCTTTGGAAAATGGAGGTGGTTTTGGTCACAGCTCAGTCCTGCTGATGCTGTTCCCAGCACCATATTTACTGACAGCAGGTAGAGTTATATAATGATGTGAGCAGAGATGATGCTCAAAGTAAGCAAGAGATGTTGGGGAGAGAACAGCATATGTTTAGCTGCTGGCATTTCATCATTATTTTCTGAGCAGTGGGGGGAAAAGATTCATCCATGTGTTGTCTTTATGAATGTCTGTTGTTTTGATGAATGTGTTTTTTGATAAATGTGTGTGTTGTGTTGATAAATGTGTGTGTTGTGTTGATAAATGTGTGTGTTGTGTTGATAAATGTGTGTGTTGGTTTGTGAATTTTGATTGTGTTTCTGTGGCGGACCTTCAGAACTACACCAGTGTGCTGGTGACGTGGGACAGGCCATGCATGGTGTACGACAGCAGCATAGATAGGTACTCCGTCACCTACCAGCGGCTGCAAGGACGGGACCCCCCAGGAGTACCTGACGGACGGAGACCAGGATGTGGTAATGCTCCTACTTCCTCTGCGGTGCTCCAAACTGCCTCTCCTTATTACATTACATTACATTAATGGCATTTGGCGGATGCTCTTATCCAGAGCGACGTACAGTTGATTAGACTAAGCAGGAGACAAGCCTCCCCTGGAGCATGCAGGGTTAAGGACCTTGCTCAAGGGCCCAACGGCTGTGCGGATTGTGGCTACACCGGGGATCGAACCACCCACCTTGCGGGTCCCGGTCATGTACCTTGACCACTAAGCTCCAGGCCGCCCCCATCTGTAAGGCTTCAGGCCAGTTTATAGTTATAGCCACTGGTGATTAACACGTTTGATGGTCTTTTGACAACATCGTTGTCCTGACAACATTTTTAAAGAACCTTCCAGTCCTGTAATTATCGCTAGCTAAATGAGCAACTAGATTCTGTGCCTTGTGCTGGAAAATGACCCCACTTGGGCGATGAGTTCTAAAAAAATCATTTTTGTGTTTGTACTCATACACACACAATCAAAGTCGAAGTGAAAGTGGAATGTCGGTGGCAGTGTGGCCTGTTTGTGTAAGTTCCAACCTGTATTAATGGATTGTTTGTTTGATTGTAATGACTGTGGGCTTCCCACCACAGGGGGCGATTATTCAGGGCCTGTTTGCCAACAGCAGCTACGTGGTCCAGGTGGTGGCGCTGTGCTCCAACGGCCTATATGGGCGTATAAGTGACCCGGTCATCGTGGACATGCCCCTGGACGACCCCAGTAAGACCCACACCTCCCGTCTCTGTGTCCCTGGTCTACACATTTCCTGTAGGCCCATCCTTTGCAAACCAGTTTCTAAATCTTAATGGGGCTAAAATAGATGCGGTCAATTATTTACTTCCTGGAGAGGTCATAGGTCAGTAATATCAGCAGTGATGCAGTGCTCCTCTGGTGGAGTGTATATTTGCTATGCATCTTATTTTGCTGCCATTTGATTAGGATGTAACCTTCTCATATTTATTATTATTAGTCAATGCACGTAATAGTCGTGTGAAGTTACATTAAATGTGCTGAAGTTAAGTAATAGATTTAGCAGCTGGGTTAACACCGATTGACTAATCTGACAGTGCTCCAAGTATTCAGTTTGTATGGTAGTGCTGAATTGATTGGCAGCAGGAATCAATGCTGCATATTTGTCCTGTTTGGACTGTTAAATATCACATGAACTTTGGGTTTTGTCAACCCAGGGCTGCATCTGTTTTTCAGGGGCTAAATGGCTCCTTAGCAACCCCCTGTAGCCCTGTTTCTGTTTCTCTCTCATTCTCTTTTCTTATTGGCTGTGACTTTGCTAGTATCATAATTCCCTCTTCCCATTGGCTGTGGCAGTGTTGTTCAAAACAGAAATTGCTCTGACCTGTCAACCTCATGTCGGCGCTCACCATTGTCATGTCTTTTGTGTTTTGTGTTCATGTAGTTCATTTCTTTTTATGTTTTTATCTCTGTTGTTATCTGTGAAGTTTTTGTGCCGTGGAATTAAAGACGACTGTTGTACAACATCCTGGGTTCAGCTCATATTTCTCCTTTGACTCCGAATGAAATTTGGATTTTTTTTTTTTGCTTTTTGCAGTCGGGAAAATTCAGTAATCCAAATGTTTTTATTGCCAATACATTTCTGTTTTTTTTATTTAAAGAGACACTAGGAAAATACATTGGATTTAATTGTCAGTTTGATTAAAATAAATTATTGAATCCTGGCTAATGCCTTTATTGAAATTATGTCAATATGAATACTATTAATAAGTATAGGATTATTAACATTGTAAAAACATATCATATATAATCATAATGTAATATAAACAGTATGCTTTTGTTGCCTAAACTGTGATTCCCTGGTTTCACAGTGAAATGTAGATTGAATTAGCATTATCGTGTGGTGTCGGTGTTAGTGTTCTTGAAGTGCTTGAAGTGTCTGACATTTTCGCAGTAGCATGCATCTTGTGTGGGGAAAATTTTTTTATTAATGGTGTGATGCAGCCAATGAATGCTGCTGGGAATTCCGAATTGGGATACAAATGTATTTAAAATGAACATAAATAAATAACTTAATTTTTAACCTTTAACACACCCCATCTCATTCCTGGGAATGGAGTCATATGTGAACACCATAAGACCCTGGGAATGATAGATCCATTTCATGTAGCATCCTGTAACGTCCATGTTTCATCCTGTTGCAGGTAAGAACCATCATCATCTTCACTGTCTTCATCTGTCTTTGTGTGTGTGTGTGTGTGTGTGTGTGTGTGTGTGTGTATGCATGCATGGGTACAGTACATGACATTACATGGTAGTAATTTGGCAGACGCTCTTATCCAGAGCGACGTACACAGAAGTACTAATTATAACCAGGGACCAATGCCATGAGGACCCTAGAGGGAAGTACTATAGAGTGATCACATAGATGAAATGGAACCCTTGAAGAATAATCAGATAACCTGACCAAGTATCCATACAACGGCTACTTGTATTGTTACAATTATTATATATGTAATCTATGTATGGGTATGATAAGTCGTTAAATGGCAGTCTTGTAATTGCCACAGGATTTGGGAATTTCATGAAATCCACTCTCTGTCACACTTTTACCTGATGTCCGTCCCTTTCTGTCTTCCCCAGAAACGTGTCCTGACCCTTTCTCAGATCCTACTGAAAGAAGATACGATTGGAAGGTGACAGTCTTTAAAGAGCACTTTGCTGATCTTCAGTCAGTGAGATGTGCTGTACTGTGATGTGATTGTGACTGTGGGTTGTGTTGGGATGTGGTTGTGATTGTGGGTATGATTGTGGCTTGTGTTGTGTTGTGATTGTGACTGTGGGTTGTGTTGGGATGTGGTTGTGATTGTGGGTATGATTGTGGCTTGTGTTGTGTTGTGATTGTGACTGTGGGTTGTGTTGTCATGTGATTGTGACTGTGGGTTGTGTTGTCATGTGATTGTGACTGTGGGTTGTGTTCTGATGTGATTGTAATGTGGTTGTGACTGTGGGTTGTGATTGTTATGTTGTTACTGTGGGTTGTGATTGTGATGTGGTTGTGACTGTGGGTTGTGATTGTGATGTGGTAGTGATTGTGGTTGTGACTGTGGGTTGTGATTGTTATGTTGTTACTGTGGGTTGTGATTGTGATGTGGTTGTGACTGTGATTGTGATGTGGTAGTGATAGTGGGTTGTGTTGTGATGTGGGTTGTGACTGTGATTGTGATGTGGTTGTGACTGTGGGTTGTGTTTGCTGAGGTAGCCAGTGCAGTGCTCTGAGTCCTGTTGGTCTCTCTCTCAGGGGGGATATCGCCCAGGGCCAGTGAAGCCTGCCCCAGACCAGACCCAGGGGGGCACTGCGGACCGGGACCCAGACGGGTCTGGTGTAGGGCCCCCGCTCTCTAGGGCCACCGAGGGCCCTATTCAGACGGCGGTCCCAGGGGAGGGGCCTTTGGTCTGGTCCCGGGGCCACGCTGAACAGCCCGTTGAGCGGCCCGAGTCCACACACACCTCCCTCGCACCCCCCCGCGTGTCCCCAACCGAAGGGGGCTCAGTCAGTGCCGTTTCTCCCGGAGCCGACTGCAACGCCAAAACCGCGTTCAGTACGACCGCGAGGGAGATCGCGTCCCTCCCCGAAACCCCGGTTACCGCCACCCTGCCCCCGTCGATCTGGGAGCCCCCCCCGCAGCCCACCGCCCCCCCACACACCACTGCCTCCGTCCTGCCCGACACTTCCACCGTCAGCACCTCTCTGTCCTACACCACCCAGCCTCCACTCAACGGTGAGACCCTGCCCCCTGCCCCCTGCCCCCAGTCCCCCCTTATCTACAGACAGCGGGTTCCCAACATCGGTCCTGGTGTACCCCAGTTTATGCGAGTGTTGCTTTCAGCCATAATTGAAATGTGTTGGAAAAGTCATTAAATGAGTTTTAAGTTGACAAGTCTAATGTCTAAAGAGAGGCTATTTCTCTCTCTGCTAATTCCGCAAAACGTCAGTGCCAGTTTCAGGTTGTGAAGAATGAATATTGCATTTTCATTTAAAGGCTTGTCGTCAGATCAGTTCTTCGACTTCCATTTTGTCAAATTCATTGCGGAAAATTGGATGGGGAAAAAGCCAGGCCTGTGTTGTAAGTACGAAACAAGGAATGTAATGCATGTTCCCAAAAAGCTCAATAGATGGAGCGATGGGCAGGAATGGGCACCGGCATACATAAGGTGTCTCGGCGCCAGGGGACTCCAGTTTTACGATCGCGCCCTCTACTGGTCACTGTCTACCTCTGCACCCCAGCGAGGCAAAGGAATGAAACGGCGCATTCATCTTCGCGAGGATCAGAGAGGACAAGAAGGCCTGACCGCACACTGGTTTTCCCCGTCCTCAGTGAAGGCTTGTTTCTGATGGAGTCCTCTCTTCCCTTGTGACTGTACCTGGACCGATCTCCACCGCTGTCATGTGCCCGTTTCTGTGTGTCGGTGTGAATACGATTGTAGTTGTGTGACGGCAGGACTGTGTTTTTTGGGAAAAGGCCGCTGTTTCTGTTTGACATTGTCTGACGATGTTTTTCTGATAAATTGAGGGGACGTGAATATGTCTGTTTTTCACAGGTAAGCATTGATACTGCCTTTCCCCTGTCCCTCTGGGTTCAGTCTTCTGCTTCCTTGCATTATTTCCTCACTGGTTTGCAAATAATCCAATTCACCATTGCAGTTTCATCCTGTACAGTTTTCCAAAGTATAAGTTATTTTTCAAACTTTTATTGTACTAAGCTTTAAGCACATTGCAGTAGCTGCTATTCAATGTGACGGGTGACTACTGCAATTTGTAATGTGTGTGTTTATGTGCTGTATGGTGTGCCATTACAGGGTACATGACTGGCTTTTAGCAGACACTCATCCAGACACAGCCTTTTCATTTTTACATAGCAAACTCATTTATAAAGCTAGATATTGCTTCAGGAAATAGTGCAGTACAGTGCAGTGCCGGTTTAAAGGTATAATAGGTAAGATTTTTGTGTTAAAACATTGTTACAAGAGAATTGTAAATCTTACAGTCTTCCAGTATTGCAGATTATTAAGCTATCTGGTCCATTCTCCTCATCATTCCTACCCATTTAACTAGCCAGTGCACATGCTCTGGTGCCAAAAGCCCAATCGTCAGCACTTTCTTTTGCAATACACAGTAGCTCAGTGAAGCTCAGTAAAGCGTAGAAAAGCATTTCAATCCAAAACAATGAGGTATTGAACCAGGTGTGGTCAGAGCAAGTATTTCAGTCTGATACTTAGAGTTAAAATTTTAAACACAAAGAAAGACAAAAGTAAGCCAGATTAACTGTATTCAAGATTTGATACCGGGGTAACATAAATTGCGAGCAAACGGTAACTTAAAACAAGCTAATATTTCCTTGTGGAGAAAAAAGATTTTGCTCTTATAACAAGTGTAAAACACATGGAAAGATAAGTGTTGTTTCGCAGTGTTTGTTAAATTGATCTGGATGACTTCTGGGGAGAAAAGGCCGACCCTGAAAATGCCCCTGCAGGTGATCTGCAGGTTGTGCTTGAGCTTAAATGGGCATTAACAATTTGGAAAGTATTGAGGATGAGGCTAAAATGGCCGACTCTGGTAGAGGTGCGTCTCCCGGGAGAACAGTTTGGAGGGTAAAATGGCAGACTCTCCTGTGTGTGTGTGTGTGTGTGTGTGTGTGTGTGCAGTGCTGGAGTGGGCAGGACCGGGACCTACATTGTGCTGGACAGCATGCTGCAGCAAATCAAGGAGCAGGGCACGGTCAATGTCCTGGGGTTCCTCAAACACATCCGCACGCAGAGGAACTACCTGGTGCAGACCGAGGTACGAGCACGCACCCCTTTACAGGAAAGGACTTGGTACAACCCATGATGATGTCACAGACCAGACCACAAGGATTCACCAAACTGGTTGAGAGCAAGGTTAAAAGGTGGGGGGGGGGGCTTGCATATTAGGGCTGATGCAGCTACTCTGTGTGTACAACAGGAGCAGTACGTCTTCATCCACGATGCCCTGGTGGAGGCCATTCTGAGCAGGGAGACCGAGGTTTCCTCCTCGTGTATCCATGGCTACGTCAACGACCTTCTGACCCCAGGGCAGTCTGGTCGAACCCATCTGGAGAGGCAATTCAAGGTGGAAAAAAAGAAAAGTATTAATATGAAAAATAAACACGCAGAGTTTTGCATGAGTTCTGCATTATGATTCAGGTCTCGGAGGGAAGCACTAGCAATGGACCAGAAGGTTCTGTCCATCAGCTTGAAGCATGAAGTGTTTATTTGGCTTTGATTTCTGTTACGGCCTTGATTTTGGCCTGTAGCATAGTGGTTAAGGTAAATGACTGGCATACACAAAGTCGGTGGTACTAATCCCGGTATAGCCAAAATAAGATCCGCACAGCCCTTGAGCAAGGCCCTTAACCCTGCATTGCTCCAGGGGAGGATTTCCTGCTTAGTCTATCAACTGTACGTTGCTCTGGATAAGAGCATCTACCACATTCCAATAATGTAATGTAATGTAATGTTAAAGTCTAAATATTGTGAGAAATTATCCCATGTAAATGTCCTGTGTTTGATATATTATCCTGGGTAGTGGTTCAGGAGGTAATTTTTTTTTTTAAATGTTTTTGTTTTTTTCCCCCAAAACTGTTAAGTCAGTGTTCTAGAACTTTATTGCTTTCAGTTACCATTGGTGACTGTGACATGAGCATGAGAATGCCCCGTTCATTTGTCACCCGTTAAAGGGTTGAGGAAGTGCTTGAGTGTGTGTAAGATGTTGGATCTAGCATCAGGCCTAAGCACTGTCCTCTGTACTCTGTCTCCTCACAGCTCATCAGCCAGACCAGCCCCAAGCAGTGTGACTACACCACCGCCCTCAGCCCCTGCAACAGGGAGAAGAACCGCTGCTCCTCACTCCTACCCGGTGAGTGAGTGAATGAGAGAGTGAGAGAGTGAGAGAGCGAGGGAGTGAGAGGGTGAGAGAGTGAGAGAGTGAGAGAGTGAGTGCGAGAGTGCGAGAGTGCGAGAGTGTATTCTGCTCTCAGGCTGATCTTGCAGTGAGTTAGTTTGGGGTGCTGTCGTATAACACCAGCAGTGTGTTTCATATTTTGGGTTTATGGTGTGAATTTTTGAAGTCTACATATGAAGGGTCTCTCAGTTTTTTGGAAAAGACGGTCACCATGACAATGTTGCTTGTGCTTCTAGTGGAGAGGTCCAGAGTGTGTCTATCCACAGTGGTGGGAGAGACGACGGACTACATCAACGCCTCCTATGTCACGGTACGAGGGTTGGTGGGGGGCATACAACTGGGATACCACTGTCACTGAGGCACTTTAGTGGAAGAAAGCAGCTTCACCAATCACTGCACGTTTGCTAAGAACCAATAGAAGAGCAGGGATTGTGTTGGGTGACTGTGTAACATGGAGGTACTGTGCAGAAGAACATTTTACATTTACATTTTAGTAATTTGGCAGACGCTTTTAATGCAAAGCGATTTACAAGTGCGTAGGTTCTTCCACAAGTTAAAGCAGCACGCAATGCAGGGTTAAGGGCCTTGCTCAAGGGCCCAACGGCTGTGCGGATCTTATTGTGGCTACACTGGGATTAGAACCACCAACCTTGTGTAGAGGATACTTGTGGAGCCAGGGAGTCATCCCAAGATTCTTTACCGTATGGGAGGAGAAAACTGCAAAGTCCTCAACAGTCAGTGAGAGCGGGATTAGAACTGGAGATAGCATCCATGGGTTCCTATGGGAGCAGCTCAATGGTACGAGAAGCCAGTTCATGGAGGCGGACATTTTGGACGATGGGGCTTTTTGGCAGCAAAGCGTGTGCGCTGGCTCGTTAAATGGGAAGGAATGAAAAGGAGAATGGACCAGATAGCTTAATAAGCTGCAATACTGGAAGACTGTAAGCACTGGTAGCATTGCTACCTCAATCCCCGGTCCCTTGCCGTTGCTTTAGGGGTACCACCGGAGCCATGAGTTCATCCTCACCCAGACTCCACTTCCCAATACCACCCTGGACTTCTGGAGGATGGTGTGGGACCACAACGCCCAGGTCATCGTTACGCTGCCCGACGCACAGGTCACGGTGGGTACAGCGCAGTAACACATTACCTGATTGGCTGCAATGCAGTAACACAGGAGCTGATTGGCTGTAGCATTGTAGCAATTGAATCTGATTGGTTGCAGTGTTATGACATTGGCTACACTACCCTGGTCCTGAAGAACCAAAGCAGGAATTATATTTCAGGTTGATTTCTCTTCTCAGAAAATAAAAACCTTTTTTATTGTATGGGTATTGTATTGTGGTTACATTGCGAAGTGTGTTTTTTGACTTTGTAATGGATCACGTAATAAAGACCTTTATTAATTGTCGAAGAAGAGAGACACCTGGGATTTCCTTAGGATGTTTGTTGGGTATGTGTACCAACCCTGTGCGCATTTTCTGAAGATAAAGCATCGGTCCACAGCATTTTCTCTCCATTAAATATATTTATTTTGTTCAAGAAGTGTAATTTAGTGGCCAATAAGTCAAAAGATTTTATCCAAAAGCTTTAAAGAAACAATGATTAATTTGAAAAAGGTAATTTTTGGAGGTGGAGAAGAGCCTCATCCATCTTCCTCTTTCATTAGACAGAGGAGGAGAACACGGTCAGTGTTTTCTGGCCCCGTAAGGAGCAACCAATCAGGTGCGAGATGTTCACCGTCACCCTGACGGGTGAAACCGGCGTGTGTCTGTCCAACGAGGACAGGATGGTGGTGCAGGACTTCATCCTGGAAGCTAATCAGGTAATAAGGCTTCCAGACTTACACACTGAGCGACCCACTCATTCAGAGCCGGGAAGGAAGCACCTGCAGTGCCGAACAGTGTCTCTGCAGGAGAGAACAGTACAGTGAAATGGCTCTGGCTGATGGGAATAGACTGAAATTACTTTTATGGAGATGGATCCACAGACCCCTTGGCCTACCTATGCATACGCGCACACACACACACACACACACACACACACACCCTTGTGTACACATACACACAGAGACACAGGCACACACACCCTTGCGTACACACATACACACACACATCGTCCTCTCTCTAATCTGCTGGCAGGATGACTATGTGCTGGAGGTGAGGAGGTTCCAGTCTCCCCGCTGGCCCAATCCAGACAGCCCCATCAGCAGCAGCTTTGAGCTCATCAGCAAGGTGCGGGACGCCAGCCTCTCCGGAGAGGGACCCGTGGTCGTCCAGGACCTGTAAGAACCCCCCCCCCCCCCCCCGCGTGGATGAGCTTGTGTGCTTGTGGAAAGTAAAAACCTACAAAACTAATGCTAGTTTCGGCATCTTTTACACACTTCCTGTAGTGGGGAATATGGGCCCTCAGTGATCACTGGAAGGCACACGGCAGTGGCTTTCACAGCTGCTCAACTAATTGCGACGTATCACCAAACTAGCTAGTTTAGTAACGTTGCTGAAAAATAGGTATGCCTGTGAAGAGGTCTGTGTTTGGCCGGGCTGGACTGGACCTGCTGTTTGCAGTGTTGGAGGCAGCATCTCTCTTCCAGACGCCACTGAGGGAGGGAAAGCACCTTGTAGACGCACAATGTGTCGATGGTGAGGAGAAATAGTTCGTTTTTCCGATTGCCCAGGTACGGCGGCGTCTCCGCGGCAACGTTCTGCACTCTGTGGACGCTGTCACGGCAACTGGAGCAGGAGAACCGCACGGACGTGTTCCAGGTGGCCCGGCTGACCAACCTCGCGAGGCCCGGGGTCTTCAGCGACATCGCGAGTCTCAGAATCGTGAGCCACGCCACTCTGCAGTGTGTTCTTTCTACCGTCCGTGCTCTAGCAGTGTGGATTCTGCCAAAGCCTGTAGCGTAGTGGTTAAGGCGCTTGACTGGGACGCGCAAGGTCGCTGGTTCGATCCCCAGTGTAGCCTCTCATAGAGATATGTTCATTGTATATATCTGTTAGGTTCCGTGTTTTCTGTTATCTGTTTTGTCTAAGTCTTTAGCGTTTCTGTTTATACTTACCCTCTGTGCACACCGTAGTCTGTCAGTTCATTCATTCCCTGCTTTTTGTTTCACCAGCATCACACTTCCTGATTGTCATTTCCCTCTTAACTATGTGTAAAAAACCCTGTGTTTTTGTAGTTCATTGCCAGATTGTCATGAGCTTTTGCCATACTCTCCAGAATTTATTTCTGTCTGATCTTCTTTGCGACCTGTTTTGTCTCTTTTGACCTGCTGTATTTGGATCCCCTTCTGCTTTTCTGATTTTGATTTAGAATTTTGTTTGTGTCTGGACTGTGTGTTTTCGACCCTTTGCCTGTGACCTCGACTATTCTCTGGATTATCCTTGTTGTAGCCCTTTGCCTGGATATTGAACCATAGCCTAGACACTGCCTTATCGACCCCTGCCTGTCTGAACTGCTCTGAAGTTAATAAAGACTGTAACGTTAACTTCGTTTCCTGTGGTCTTGCTATTCGGTTCAGTGTTCTGGTGTCTGACCATTTCTTTTAAACGAGACTCACACTAAACCTGTTCTGAACCCGCACTGAGTGGATTTTGAAAGTGGAGAGTTGACTGGTTTTTGAAAGTGGAGAGTTGACTGGTTTTTGAAAGTGGAGAGTTGACTGGTTTTGGAAAGTGGAAGGTTGACAGGTTTTTTAAAGCGGGGAGGTGACTGGTTTGTCTATGCGGGGAGGTGAGTGGTTTGACTGGTTTAACTGAGTGGTGTGCCTGCCCCTGCAGGAGCAGTACCAGTTCCTGTACACGGCCCTCCTGAGCCTGGTGAACAACCAGGAGGATGAGAGGGCGCTGCAGTGCGCGGACAACAACGGGAGCGTTCCCTGCGGCATCGGAGACACAGCCGAGAGTCTGGAGTCTCTGGTATAGCCCACGGCCGCCCCCAGGAGCAGCCTGTTCTCTGGGAGAACTCTGCCTGAACTGACACTCCGGCGCTTTGGCCTTTCCTGTCAGTACCTTTCAATCCTGCGTTACAACTGGTCAGACTTCACCGCTGCCCATAACTGTACGATATTTTAATGCATGCCTTTACATAATTTGTTTTCATACCCTTTTCTGCTTTTGTATGATTTTTATTTTAACTAATGGCAATTTTGAAATGGCTGCAGTGTTGCTCACACTTTGGGTCTATTTGTTATTTGTCTGAAATGTATTTTTTGGAAGATTTGTTGTTATTCATCAAAACAAAAAAAAGGAAAAAAGTACATTGTAATGGGCCTATTTGTTATTTCTCTGAAATGTATTTTTTTTTAAAGATTTGTTGTTATTCATCAAAACAAAAAAGGAGAAAAGTACATTGTAATGATATTACTGTATTTTTTTGTAGAGTGCATATACTTGGACAGTGTTTTACAAATAGACATATTGTAAATATGATTGTTTCTAATGTGTACACACATGGCAGAGATGGAACAAGAACATGGACTACTACTGTAATAAATCATACGACAGTGACCATGTCAACAGACCAAAATCCTATTTATGTGTCTAATTTTATATTTTATTACAGAGATTTTTCAAGTAATGTAGAAATTTCCATTGAGACTGAACTTATGGTAAGTCATTTAGTTGAAAGATTAAATCTAATATTTCTGACAATACAGTGTTGGTTTATTTTTTTGAAGGACCATGTCAGTCCTGGATTATTGTTGATTACTTCAGCCATATATGAGATAAAATACACGCGTCTAGTTGTAGAAGAAAATTAATTTAATGTGAGCAGGTGCGTCTGAGTAAGTAGGATTTTGGGCTGGTTCGGTATCGACACCTCGGCCCCTCGCCACAGGAGTTCCCCAGGGCTCAGTCCTAGGCCCGCTTCTTTTTTCTCTTTACACTCGCTCCCTTGGCCCTGTGATCACTGCACATGGGCTATCCTATCACTGCTACGCGGACGATACCCAACTCTTCGTCTCGTTCCCGCCGTCTGATACGCAGGTTTCAGCCCGTATCTCTGCTTGCCTGAGGGACATCCACAGCTGGATGGACAACCACCATCTAAAGCTCAACCCAGGCAAGACTGAAATGATATTCATCCCTACTAATACCTCTCCCCATCTGGATCTCTCCATTTCCCTCGGGGATACCACACTCACGCCGTCACCCAGTGCAAGGAACCTCGGTGTGGTGATGGACAGCAGACTGTCCCTTTCCGAGAACATAGCGGCGGTGACCCGGTCATTCAGGTTCTTCCTGTACAACATACGGAGAATCCACCCCTTTCTCACCCCCTACTCGACCCAGCTCCTGGTCCAAGCGATGGTTCTGTCCCGCCTGGACTACTGCAATTCCCTCTTGGCTGGCCTCCCAGCATCCGCCATCAGACCCCTCCAACTTATCCAGAATGCAGCAGCTCGTCTGGTCTTCAACCTTCCCAAATACTCACACGTCACCCCCCTGCTTACTACCCTCCACTGGCTGCCTGTCATGGCTTGCATCAAATTCAAAACATTGGTGCTAGCCTTCCAAGCAGTTAAGGGGTCTTCCCCAGCTTATCTACAAAAAATCATCAGACCCTACACCCCTGCCAGACCTCTTCGTTCAGCCTCCGCAAGCCGCTTGGCGCCTCCCCCTCTCCGAACCTCCACCTCACGCTCACGACTGCTGTCTGTTCTGGCTCCACGGTGGTGGAACGAACTCCCCGTTGAGGTCAGAACTGTAGAATCTCTCCCCACCTTCAAGCGCAAGCTGAAGACACACCTCTTCAAGCAGCACCTCTCCCCATCCCTCCCTACCTCCCTGTGAACCTTAATTGTTGTCTCTGTGACTTGCTTTGTGTATCGGTATTTTTTAGTTGGCTAGGTAAGCAGTGTTTTGATAGTTAACTTTGGTCACTTTTGCTCTGTTTGTTTGTTTCTTGTTAAAAAAAAAATGTTTAAAAAATTGGCCCTCGTCCTTATCTTTGTTGTACAGGTAGCAGTTCAAATTGTACTTCCCTCTAGGGTCTTTCAGCGAACTTATCCCTGGTTATGGATATGCACTTTGTTGTACGTCGCTCTGGATAAGAGCGTCTGTCAAATGCCAATAATGTAATGTAATGTAATCTGTGCATTCCTTGGCGAGCTTCATTTTGATTGGCTATCTGGGAAGGCATCTGTGTGACAGTTAATTATTGTCGCTGATGACCAATCGGAGTCAGAGTTGATTGCAAGCTTAGGGCATAGTTAGGTTTAAAGTTTGGGGATACGGTCCCCTTCACACTAAATAGTCCCTCTCAGCTGCAAAACCAACAGCCCGAAAATATGCCCCTTATTTTAAAACCTAAATGTTGGCAGTTTTTGGCCATGCGACCTCTGTAGTAATTGTCAGGTTGCTACTCGTGTGGGTATATTTTTTCTCCTCACAATTGACTACGCAAATGTGAATGTTATGCTTCAAGACCAAGAAAAGTGCTCAGTTTAGTGCACAGATGCTGATTAAACACAGACGCGCAAGATATCGATCACTTGACAACCAAGAGGTTGATGTATCAATTCCGAAAGATCGGGTCTGGGAAAATTCAGCATTAAGGCATGCCGTGCATACAGCTGGGTGTCGTGACTAAGATGGCAGCTTTCATTTATTGCAAGTCGAATTGAATGTAATTAATGGATGGTGTCATCAGAAGTGTTTCAAACACGAAACCGCAATGACCAACTATCAGCGGAAACCTCTGGGTTTAGTGCATAATGTCATTACTGCCCATATAGGATCATACTATTATCCTTTACGATTAATTAATTGGGATGCCATTATTCACTGATGATGACAATAATGTACACATTTTGTGGCTGCTTAATGGTGATTGATTGAGCGTCATTACATTCACATTACATTATTGCCATTTGGCAGACGCTCTTATCCAGAGCGATGTACAACAAAGTGCAAAGTGCATACGCACAACCAGGGATAAGTGCGCTGAAAGACCCTAAAGGGAAGTACAATTTCAACTGCTATGAGTACAACAAAGATAAGGACCAGGGCCTATCTGATAATACCGCACCACGCAAATATAGGAGTAAACTGTTTACCGAGCCAAACAAAACTAGCAAAGGTATCATCCTAATAACACAAGTAAATAACACAAGTACAGACAACAATTAAGGTTTACAGGGAGGTAGGGAGGAGCAGGGAGAGGTGCAGCTTGAAGAGGTGTGTCTTCAGTCTGTGCTAGAAGGTGGTATGGTACACTGTATGAAGTGCTTTGTAGGTGTAACCCAGATGTTAATTATAGAGAGAGGAAGGTGGGTAGAGCACAAAGCGTGGTATACGGAAAACAAGAGAGAGCGAGGGAAAGCTTACCGTCATAATTCTACAGCTGGTCAAATATCTGTGAATAAGCGTAGGCTATATCTCCATATCTCTGCTTGTCTGAGTGACATCCAGAGCTGGATGGACAACCACCATCTAAAGCTCAACCCAGGTAAGACTGAAATGATATTCATCCCTGCTAATACCTCTCCCCATCTGGATCTCAACATTTCCCTCGGGGATACCACACTCACGCCATCACCCAGTGCAAAGAACCTCGGTGTGGTGATGGACAGCAAACTGTCCCTTTCCGAGAACATTGCGGTGACCCGGTCATGCAGGTTCTTCCTATACATCATACGGAGAATCCGCCCCTTTCTCACCCCCTACTCGACCCAGCTCCTGGTCCAAGCGATGGTTCTGTCCCGCCTGCACTGCTGCAATTCCCTCTTGGCTGGCCTCCCAGCGTCCGCCATCAGACCCCTCCAACTCATCCAGAATGCAGCAGCTCGTCTGGTCTTCAACCTTCCCAAATACTCACACGTCACCCCCCTGCTTACTTCCCTCCACTGGCTGCCTGTCATGGCTTGCATCAAATTCAAAACATCGGTGCTAGCCTTCCAAGCAGTTAAGGGGTCTTCCCCAGCTTACCTACAAAAAATCATCAGACACTACACCCCTGCCAGACCTCTTCGTTCAGCCTCCACAGGCAGCTTGGCACCTCCTCCTCTCCGAACCTCCACCTCACGCTCACGACGACTGCCTGTTCTGGCTCCACGGTGGTGGAACGAACTCCTCGTTGAGGTCAGGGGCCTCATTTATAAAATTGTGCTTAGGATTCACGTCAAAAGGTTGCGTAAGCATGAAACCTAGGACGTGCCTACGCAAAAAAATATTCTGATTTATAAAACAGTGCCACGCCAGTTTTCCTTTATAAATCACAATCAACTCTAAATGTGGCGCAACTTTGCCAGCTTCATGTCCCGCCCACAGTTGCCTATAAATAGGCAGTGAAACACCCCTAATGAATATGCATTTCACGAAGACGACAATGGCAAACGTTGAAAAGAAGGCCAAGAAAAGGGATTTCAGCCATTTGATTGCCTCTGAAAAGCTACAGGTGTGGGAATTATCCTGATTGATTGTAAATGACGAACAGTTCTGCACAACGAATGTGATGATGACGATGATAATAATAATAATAATAATAATAATAATAATAATAATACACGTTATTTGTCTAGCACCATTGGAAAACAAACATAATATATGAATATGATAACAATATATGAAACTATGCTCGTATCTGCCCGACTGACGCATTGTAAACGGCATCAGTGCAGTGCAATTTGTCCGACTGTTCACCATATTATTTATGAGAATACATTTAATAACATGAAGTATTGTTTAACAATTCGTCTACATATTTGAGGGATTATTCTACAACATCTCCGTTTATATTTATCATCCTAAATCATATTTTTTGGGCACTCCAGGGAGCATCAATCAAACACCTGTTTGTTTATTCGTTGTGAGAGGCTTTTATCCATTTTTGCAAATTAACTCTTCGTATATGATACGTGAGAGGTAATATTTCATTACATTACATTACATTACATTACATGGCATTTAGCAGACGCTCTTATCCAGAGCGACGTACAACAAAGTGCAAATTAAACACAAGAACAAGTGCAAAGAGGACCTGAGAGGACAGTATAGTTCCGAGTCCTAGAGTAAACATGCAGAAAATCAGAACCCTTTAAGAGTACAATCAACAACAATCAATTTCGATTTATTTTACACAGTGGTATCTGTTGTATATCATTTTTGACTTCTCTCGTCGCCAAATGTTGTGTTGCACTTAGGAAGGGAGAGAACCCGTATAGCAAAATTCAACAACACAACACTTTAATAAGTATAACAGGTACGAAGCACATCCTTACAGCAGCCATACCCAGCCACAACTCCCGGCAAATCTTTATACCTTTTTAAATCAGGGCACAGTTTCTCATTTCTCCAGTTAATGTGCGTACGCATGGGTCAGAGTTTCCGTGGAGGACCGCACATTTTCCGGTCAAGTTCGTTTTTTATAAATGCCAAAGTTTGCTTAGAAAGTGGCGTACGCATTCTTTTGTGCCTACGCAACGTTTATAAATGAGGCCCCAGAACTGTAGAATCTCTCCCCACCTTCAAGCGCAAACTGAAGACACACCTCTTCAAGCAGCACCTCTCCCCATCCCTCCCTACCTCCCTGTGAACCTTAATTGTTGTCTTTGTGATTTACTTTGTGTTTCTGTATTTTTAGTTGGCTAGGTAAGCAGTATTTGGATAGGTAAGTTTGGTCACTTTTGCTTTGTTGTTTGTTTGTTTATTTGTTTATTTGTTTGTTTAAAAAACAAAAAGATAGGTTCTTATCTTTGTTGTACGGGTAGCAATTGGAATTGTACTTCCCTCTAGGGTCTTTCAGAGCACTTATCCCTGGTTATAGGTATGCACTTTGTTGTATGTCGCTCTGGATAAGAGCGTCTGCCAAATGGCAATAATGTAATGTACCCGGAGGAAACCCACGCAAACGAGGAGAACATGCAAACTGGGGGCCTCATTTATAAACGTTGCGTAGGCACAAAAGAATGCGTACGCCACTTTCTAAGCAAACTTTGGCATTTATAAAAAACGAACTTGACCGGAAAATGTGCGGTCCTCCACGGAAACTCTGACCCATGCGTACGCACATTAACTGGGGAAATTAGAAACTGTGCCTTTAATGCTCGTGACGTAAGACCAGGAAAACGGGAAGTGAAACAGGATTTTAAAAGGTATAAAGATTTGCCGGGAGTTATGGCTGGGTATGGCTGCTGTAAGGACGTGCTTCGTCCCTGTTATACTTATTAAAGTGTTGTGTTGTTGAATCTCGCTATACGGGTTCTCTCCCTTCCTAAGTGCAACACAACATTTGGCGACGAGAGAAGTCGAAAATGATATACAACAGATACCACTGTGTAAAATAAATCGAAATTGATTGTTGTTGATTGTACTCTTAAAGGGTTCTGATTGTGTCTTGTGTTTAATTTGCACTTTGTTGTACGTCGCTCTGGATAAGAGCGTCTGCTAAATGCCAGGCAATGTAATGTAATGTAATGAAATATTACCTCTCACGTATCATATACGAAGAGTTAATTTGCAAAAACGGATAAAAGCCTGTCTTACAACGAATAAACAAACAGCTGTTTGATTGATGCTCCCTGGAGTGCCCAAAAAATATGATTTAGGATGATAAATATAAACGGAGATGTTGTTGTAAAATAATCCCTCAAATATGTAGACGAATTGTTAAACAATACTTCATGTTATTAAATGTATTCTCATAAATAATATGGCTGCACTGATGCCGTTTACAATGCGTCAGTCGGGCAGATACGAGCATAGTTTCATATATTGTTATCATATTCATATATTATGTTTTATAATGTGTTTATTGTTATACATTTTTGTTCGTTTTATCTCTTAATTTTGTAACTGTGTTTTCAATGGTGCTAGACAAATGACGTGTATTATTATTATTATTATTATTATTATTATTATTATTATTATTATTATTATTATCATCGTCATCATCACATTCGTTGTGCAGAACTGTTCGTCATTTACAGGATAATTCCCACACCTGTAGCTTTTCAGAGGTAATCAAATGGCTGAAATCCCTTTTCTTGGCCTTCTTTTCAGCGTTTGCCATTGTCGTCTTCGTGAAATGCATATTCATTAGGGGCGTTTCACTGCCTATTTATAGGCAACTGTGGGCGGGACATAAAGCCGGCAAAGCTGCGCCACATTTAGAGTTGATTGTGATTTATAAAGGAAAATTGGCGTGGGACGTGCGTATGCACTGTTTTATAAATCAGACTATTGTTTTGCGTACGCACGTCCTAGGTTTCATGCTTACGCAACCTTTTGACGTGAATCCTAAGCACAGTTTTATAAATGAGGCCCTGGGATTCTAACCCTGAACATGCGTAACTTTTCCCATTCATTCTCAACGGATGTTCTTATCACTTCGGATGCGATATATTCTTGGCCGCACGTTGATATCGCGGCGCTGTTCCGAGAAAAACGAATGACGTACTTACAGCGCGGATTCCTTAACTTTTCCCATTCATTTTCAACGGAAGTTCTTATCACTTCGGATGCGATATATTCTTGGCCGCACGTTGATATCGCGGCGCTGTTCCGAGAAATTATCATAATTATATTAATATAATACCAGGCACCTGTTACTTCACAGGTGCCTGGTACTCCGCCAACAAGGCACCTGTGAAGTAACGCCAGAATAAGTAGCACAGAGCAGGGGGCCGTAACATATCCCTAATTTTTACAATTTGAAACAATAAAATAAAAAAAATAAAAAAACATTTACAGAGTTACAATAACAGCCATTCAAAACAATGTACTTAAAACAAATTCCATCCAATCCCAAATTGTTCAGAGTAAACAGTGGGGGACAAAGCCAAATACCTTAATTGTAACTATTAAGTAGAATGATGGCAGAAAGGATTTCCTATCCATAGTGAAATGGAGCTGGAGATCTAATGACACAACAAACATGATTATGGGACAATTCTACAAGGAAATAGTTTCCATTATTTATGTCATGGTTTGCCAAAGGGCGGATTCGAGCCGTAGTGACCATCGCAGGGCTCTACAATTAGTGTCAATTTCACCCTCATGAATGAAAATTTATCCATACAAGCGTAGCTGTAAAAATGCAGCTGAAGTGTAACAGAACAGAATAAAAAATCATAAGAGGCCGACAAAGAACGTAATTAATTAAACACAGCGTGTTCTCTTTAAGAATGTCTTGAGTGAATTTCACACACACGTGCTATAAAGCGCGTCTCCGAAGCGCGCACATTCCCGCTTGCTTCGTCCAGCCATTGCTAAGGGAAAGACGCACGTTTCTTTGTGTGGTAAGTTTATTATTTTTTTTAATATATGCCAGTTAAAATGTATGTATACTTCCACTTTTACAGAGTTACTTTGAGAAACAATGAGAACTAGGGGCTGGACAAATTGTTTATTGATTTGCCTGACGGCTAAGTGAAGAAGTAGGAACTCTGAGCCGATATTGTGTGCGTAAAATGAAATAAAATAATTTGGTTTCAACAAACCTTGTAATTCGGCTATTTAAATGAATATAACTATTTAATTCCTGTTAATAATTTTACACAGACGGGTCTCTTAATTTGAAGCCATTAGTTGTCCAGAAGCAGATATCCCCCCTACGACGGCGTATTAGGGCCATTGTCGGTAACGGAGTGGGGGGAGGGGGGTAATATTCTGAGATTAAACTCAGAATTCTCTGAGTTTAAAGTCGCAAATTTGCCACTTTATAAAGTGGCAAATTTACGAGGAAAAAAAAATTGTGCTTTTTAACCACATCCCTTCACTTTGCAACTTGGATCACACCGCCACCGCTTCCACTTGCAATGGATGACCTAATCAAGTTATACTTTGCAATCGGATTTAGCAATAAGGAAATACTCTTGATCTTAGCCCAGAATCACCATATTATCATAAGCATCCGGACTTTGAAGAGACATTGCCGTAAACTGGGTCTATTCAGAAGAAAACAACATACTGATTTGGATGAGGTGATCGCTTTTGTGCACCAGGAACTACAACACAATGGACAGATGCAAGGATATCGCTGGTTACATCTACGGGCAATTCAAATGGGATTTGTGGTACAGCAGGACACAATACGACAGATCATCAAATTAATTGATCCTCAAGGTGTGGATCTTAGAAGAGCGCAGCGTCTTAGGCGCAGGCAGTACAACACTAAAGGGCCTAATGCTCTTTGGCACATGGACTCCTATGACAAATTGAAGCCATATGGTATAGGGATTAACGGATGCATAGATGGTTTCAGTCGTTTTGTTTGTTTGGATGGAAGCTTACACAACAAACAACGACCCCAAGGTTATAGCTGACTATTATATGAAATGCGTTACGCGCTTGGGTGGGTGTCCAGAGAGGATTCGTGCGGACAATGGCACTGAAAATGGACATGTCGCTAACATGCAGGTGTTTCTGAGGAGAAACCACACCGACACCTTCGCCAAAGAATAGTTTTATTTATGGACGCGGTACGGGCAATCAACGTTTTGAATCCTGGTGAGGAATACTGCGCAAACAAAGCGTTCAGTTCTGGATGAACATGTTCAAAGCTCACCAAGACAATGGCCACTTCTCTGGAGACTTTTTGGATAAAAGCCTAATCCAGTTCTGTTTCCTCAACCTCGTTCAGGTAAGACATCATTACATTAATGACACTATTAATATGAATATTCATTTTGCACAAAAATAGAAAGTAAAATAAACACTGAACGTTTGTTTTCCTTCTCTCTCTCTTTCTCTCTCAGCATACACGTGTGTTAATATAGGCCTATGTAAATAATACATTTAAAGTTCGTGACACCTGCATCGGGTTTGAATGAATCCAAAGTTAAACAGAATTTGTTTGAAGTACATCAAACTTATGTAATTAGAGTCTATTATATAAACACCCCCTATAGCCTCATGTCTTTTCATAATCACAAGCAATCACAAAACAATTATTGTCATCGGGTGAGTTGTATTGCCTCTGCAAAACCCGAGAGTAAAAGAGAGAGAAGAGGTCACAATTATGAACGCACTTACAGTCTATGGAACGTGCTCATTTATGGAGAAAGAACATCATTATTGATAATATGACACACAGCGCGCCTGATGTAGCTGATACAATTAACGATTGGAGCTTTCCAGCTGCGTATTACGCACACAGTCAATTCCATGCAGGTAGTCAGTGAATTTCACGCGCAGGCTGTACACACAAAAAACAAAGTACAGCATAATCAGACTGTAGCTCAAAACAGCACGCGCACACACTGTACACTGTATGCAGTCTCCACATCATCAGCGCATCAGAGAACGATCCAGATGAAAACTGTACAAACGACCTATTACTTAACACAGAACACTTAATTTTATTCAGTGAAAATGAAATGTGTTAAGTTAAAATATTTAGTCTTAGTCTAACCGGTCCCAGCCGAAATGGGCTAGGACTGTAAGTCAAGCGCAATGTTAAAGTAACCTATGGCCTGATCTATAAGTGAGTGACAATAATGCAATACCTAGGCTACACACCACCTCAAGTGTAACTGTCCTGTAATGTATATTCTTGCAGAAAGAAGTGGATGAAGTGGTGCGAACATGGAACACCCACAAGATCAGACCCAGGCCAGGTCAAGATGTGCATGGAGGTCGTCCAGTCATCATGTACACAGTCCCACAGGTGTACGGTGCTGAGGACAAGCTCAAAACAGTGGACGAGTGCACACCCAAGAGTCAGCTCCCTTGTGATGAGACTGTTTTCGAGCTCTGTGTACTACTAATGCAGGAGAATGGATGGGATGCTCCTACAGATGCATTTGATGCTGCAGAACTGTACACCTCACTTAGAACAGTGATACTGCAAAATATTTAGAGATGGATGTTACGGTCAGGGTTTGTTTGGGTGTGTCCTGTTGTTTTGTCTGTTGTCCCTCTCCTCTGTCACTCTCCCAGGTCCCTGATTCATGCCAGCTGTCGGACCTTGCCAATCAGCCCACAACCAATCAGAGGGTGTTCCACCATCCTCAAGAGCCCTGCTGTTCAACCACACCTCAGTTATTTTCACCTTTCTGTTTTTGCAAGAGAGCATGCTGAAATTGTTTGCTCTTCAGACCTGCTTTTTGTTTGCTCTTTGTATAGTTTTTGTTATGGGTAAAGTTAGCAGGAGAAAAGGGGTATAGGTAAGAGCTGCCCATGGGCGTACATACTTACACGTAGGGGTTTTCTTTGTCAACACACACTAGGTAAATTGGGGACATGCCATCACTGTAGTTTTTGGCTAGTTTAGCTAGTAGCCGGTCATTACGGCTATGGTCTAGATTTTGGTAGATTAAGTTAGGGAATGTTTATAATTGTTTATTTTCACTATTGTCAACACATTGGTATACTGTAATATGTTGCGCTTCCCACCTGTCGGTCCCCTAGACTATACAGCCAAGGGTTCGTAATAATGGACTTTACTCTGTTGCATTCCTATTATTACATTGTGTTACTGGTGACATAAAGCAGTGGTTCTCAAACTTTCTTTACTAGTGTACCGCCACTACAACATTCGTTAGTAGTAGTCCTCCCCCCCGCCCTGCTGAGAGAGGGGGGGTTAGTCTGCAGTGTAAAGAGGCTGTTGCTGTGGTCAAGGAGCCAGGAGGAGACCAGTCGTGACTCTTCTCGGATGTATCACACCGGAGCACTTCCCTGGAGGCGTCTACCTTCGGCGCGCTGCACCAGCAAATAGACTCTCATACTGTCTGGCCTACAATGCATAGTATAGACATACATTAACCTATGATTCTCTAGCTTAGATTGCATAGTATAGACTTACATTAACCTATGATTGTCTAGCTACATTGCATAGTATAGAAATAAAATATCCTATGATTTGTCATATTATATTATGTTGCCCACTCAGCATCCATTGCAGCCTGGTTGTCCTGGAAGGGGGACTCCCTCATCTGTGGTCCCTTCTCAAGGTTTCTTCCTGTTTTTTCCCCCAAGGGGTTGTTGTTCAGGGAGTTGTTCCTTGCCCGGGTGAGGGTTCAGACTAGGTTTCGATGTGAAATGTGGGCTTGTGAAGCCCTTTGAGACTGTATTGTTATTAAGGGATATACAAATAAACGTGACTTGACTAGTTTAACTACATTCAAATCCCAGTATATTTTTCAATAGTTAACTAATTTGGGTCATGTAGTTTAGATATTAACTATCTCCCTAGAAATTTAGCATTTTCCTGATTCCACCTCAACAACTGAACCCTGTCTACTCCTTAAAACACACACATATGGACATGCCTGAGTGAGTCACAAAGTCAAACACATCCACACTTGTCAGTTCAGTTGTGTTAGTGACATTCATTTTGCAACTGAATATACAACACTTTCCTCGAACAAATGTGTAGAAACATTGAAGTGCAGTTTTGCTTAGCTGTGCATTGTGTTGTCACCCTTGCTCCTCAGCAACACATACATACACATTTAAACCAAATAACATTGTTGAACACAACACAGCTTAACAGTCATGTGTGCCTTCAGCTTTAGACTGTCTATGGTGTTATGACGAGAAAATTCTATGTTGAAATGTAATTTTTTTGTGCTTTGAGCACCACAAAAGAAGGCCCACTGAGCTCCAAATTGGGCTGTTTGCAGACATCTACAACCGATATTTCCAAACCTTGGCAAATCCACTTACCGTGCATCATGTCTGCAGTGGATGACCTAAGCAATTATACTTTGATACAGCAGGACACAATACAACAGATGATCATTAAATCATTTTCCCCTTACCCAGAGTGCTATCTATCCATCCAAACCGTTTCAGTGTGATTTGCCAAGGTTTGGAGATATAAGTTGTAGATGTCTCCAATCAGCCCAATACAATGGAGCTCAATGTTGTTTGAATTGAAAAACAGAAATATAATTTGTTTGTGTTTTGGGTGAACTGCCCCTTTAAACTATGCATAAAACCATTGATATTGATGTTTAAATGTATATAAAAAATTAAATCAAATGCTGTTTTGCAAAGACAAAAACTGAACTTTAGCTTTAACTACTTCAAAGTGTATAAGTACATAGGGAACCTAAATGTTTCAAACAGTACAGTAAGTCCTTAGAAATAACAGCCCTGTCAATTATTTTCACAGTAAAAACAACTTATTTTGTGGCAGGGTTACCCTTTGGTTTGTCTAAAAGAAAAATATATGCTGTGTGTAGACGCCTCCAGGGAAGTGCTCCGGTGTGATACATCCGAGAAGAGTCACGACTGGTCTCCTCCTGGCTCCTTGACCACAGCAACAGCCTCTTTACACTGCAGACTAACCCCCCCTCTCTCAGCAGGGCGGGGGTGAGGACTACTACTAACGAATGTTGTAGCGGCGGTACACTAGTAAAGAAAGTTTGAGAACCACTGCTTTATGTCACCAGTAACACAATGTAATAATAGGAATGCAACAGAGTAAAGTCCATTATTACGAACCCTTGGCTGTATAGTCTAGGGGACCGACAGGTGGGAAGCGCAACATATTACAGTATACCAATGTGTTGACAATAGTGAAAATAAACAATTATAAACATTCCCTAACTTAATCTACCAAAATCTAGACCATAGCCGTAATGACCGGCTACTAGCTAAACTAGCCAAAAACTACAGTGATGGCATGTCCCCAATTTACCTAGTGTGTGTTGACAAAGAAAACCCCTACGTGTAAGTATGTACGCCCATGGGCAGCTCTTACCTATACCCCTTTTCTCCTGCTAACTTTACCCATAACAAAAACTATACAAAGAGCAAACAAAAAGCAGGTCTGAAGAGCAAACAATTTCAGCATGCTCTCTTGCAAAAACAGAAAGGTGAAAATAACTGAGGTGTGGTTGAACAGCAGGGCTCTTGAGGATGGTGGAACACCCTCTGATTGGTTGTGGGCTGATTGGCAAGGTCCGACAGCTGGCATGAATCAGGGACCTGGGAGAGTGACAGAGGAGAGGGACAACAGACAAAACAACAGGACACACCCAAACAAACCCTGACCGTAACATCCATCTCTAAATATTTTGCAGTATCACTGTTCTAAGTGAGGTGTACAGTTCTGCAGCATCAAATGCATCTGTAGGAGCATCCCATCCATTCTCCTGCATTAGTAGTACACAGAGCTCGAAAACAGTCTCATCACAAGGGAGCTGACTCTTGGGTGTGCACTCGTCCACTGTTTTGAGCTTGTCCTCAGCACCGTACACCTGTGGGACTGTGTACATGATGACTGGACGACCTCCATGCACATCTTGACCTGGCCTGGGTCTGATCTTGTGGGTGTTCCATGTTCGCACCACTTCATCCACTTCTTTCTGCAAGAATATACATTACAGGACAGTTACACTTGAGGTGGTGTGTAGCCTAGGTATTGCATTATTGTCACTCACTTATAGATCAGGCCATAGGTTACTTTAACATTGCGCTTGACTTACAGTCCTAGCCCATTTCGGCTGGGACCGGTTAGACTAAGACTAAATATTTTAACTTAACACATTTCATTTTCACTGAATAAAATTAAGTGTTCTGTGTTAAGTAATAGGTCGTTTGTACAGTTTTCATCTGGATCGTTCTCTGATGCGCTGATGATGTGGAGACTGCATACAGTGTACAGTGTGTGCGCGTGCTGTTTTGAGCTACAGTCTGATTATGCTGTACTTTGTTTTTTGTGTGTACAGCCTGCGCGTGAAATTCACTGACTACCTGCATGGAATTGACTGTGTGCGTAATACGCAGCTGGAAAGCTCCAATCGTTAATTGTATCAGCTACATCAGGCGCGCTGTGTGTCATATTATCAATCATGATGTTCTTTCTCCATAAATGAGCACGTTCCATAGACTGTAAGTGCGTTCATAATTGTGACCTCTTCTCTCTCTTTTACTCTCGGGTTTTGCAGAGGCAATACAACTCACCCGATGACAATAATTGTTTTGTGATTGCTTGTGATTATGAAAAGACATGAGGCTATAGGGGGTGTTTATATAATAGACTCTAATTACATAAGTTTGATGTACTTCAAACAAATTCTGTTTAACTTTGGATTCATTCAAACCCGATGCAGGTGTCACGAACTTTAAATGTATTATTTACATAGGCCTATATTAACACACGTGTATGCTGAGAGAGAAAGAGAGAGAGAAGGAAAACAAACGTTCAGTGTTTATTTTACTTTCTATTTTTGTGCAAAATGAATATTCATATTAATAGTGTCATTAATGTAATGATGTCTTACCTGAACGAGGTTGAGGAAACAGAACTGGATTAGGCTTTTATCCAAAAAGTATCCAGAGAAGTGGCCATTGTCTTGGTGAGCTTTGAACATGTTCATCCAGAACTGAACGCTTTGTTTGCGCAGTATTCCTCACCAGGATTCAAAACGTTGATTGCCCGTACCGCGTCCATAAATAAAACTATTCTCTTTGGCGAAGGTGTCGGTGTGGTTTCTCCTCAGAAACACCTGCATGTTAGCGACATGTCCATTTTCAGTGCCATTGTCCGCACGAATCCTCTCTGGACACCCACCCAAGCGCGTAACGCATTTCATATAATAGTCAGCTATAACCTTGGGGTCGTTGTTTGTTGTGTAAGCTTCCATCCAAACAAACAAAACGACTGAAACCATCTATGCATCCGTTAATCCCTATACCATAGGGCTTCAATTTGTCATAGGAGTCCATGTGCCAAAGAGCATTAGGCCCTTTAGTGTTGTACTGCCTGCGCCTAAGACGCTGCGCTCTTCTAAGATCCACACCTTGAGGATCAATTAATTTGATGATCTGTCGTATTGTGTCCTGCTGTACCACAAATCCCATTTGAATTGCCCGTAGATGTAACCAGCGATATCCTTGCATCTGTCCATTGTGTTGTAGTTCCTGATGCACAAAAGCGATCACCTCATCCAAATCAGTATGTTGTTTTCTTCTGAATAGACCCAGTTTACGGCAATGTCTCTTCAAAGTCCGGATGCTTATGATAATATGGTGATTCTGGGCTAAGATCAAGAGTATTTCCTTATTGCTAAATCCGATTGCAAAGTATAACTTGATTAGGTCATCCATTGCAAGTGGAAGCGGTGGCGGTGTGATCCAAGTTGCAAAGTGAAGGGATGTGTTTAAAAAGCATAATTTTTTTTTTCCTCGTAAATTTGCGAAATTATAAAGTGGCAAATTTGCGACTTTATAAAGTGGCAAATTTGCGACTTTAAACTCAGAAAATTCTGAGTTTAATCTCAGAATATTACCCCCCTCCCCCCACTCCGTTTTTTTTTTTTTTTTTACCGGCAATGGCCCTAATACGCCGTCGTAAATACGCCGTCGTAGATATCGTTTTTTCGGTAGTTTGTAAAATATAATTCAGTATTAATGACAAAATGAAAAATGTAATGTAAAGTGTTGGAATATTCAAAAAGTGTCACCGTTAAATTGAGTTATTTATGATTGATTACTTAATACTTTCAGAAGCCAATATATATGATATATAATATTGTAGAATGAATATGAGCTATGGCTTTAAGTATGTACAACAGGATTAGTTATCATTTTCAGTCGCTTCAAACTGGGTTTGATTCATTCATTTGCTTTCATAAGAAATGTTTTATTTCTGTAATTTGCACGGTGACATTGACAAAACAGTATAGGGTAAAACATAACTGCGTGGACTGATAATTATAATTAATGAAAAAATCCTTGATAACCTGTGATGAGGTGTAGCGTCATTGAGCTTGTAGACTGCTGTGGGTTTGTTGAAAATGTTATTTTAAATCAGACGGTTTGCTTTTGTCAGTAAAAGTTAAGCTTCAGCATGCTGACCTTAAATTTTAATTTAGATGCTAGATGCTTTCAAAGATTATAATTTGACTTTTACATTTACGTGATTAGCAAACAAACTAATGTTTTCTATGTTTAATATTTGAGACCGTAGCAGTTTGTCGATGTCTTCGTTTGTTTTAAAAAGTTTCCCCAAAAAGGCGTCTGCTGAATTCAGAAAAAACGCAGCAAACTGCGGCAGCAAAATGTATGATCTTTGCTCTTAGTAAGAGCAAACATCATACATTGATTTTACCATCAGTTATATCAAATTAAATAAAATGGGGAAAGATTAAACATTTAATTCATTGGTATTAGGGGTTGAGAGAGAAGGTCTGACCGTACCTTCTCTCTCAACCATCCTCCCGTATTCTGGCCATGGGACCTAATATAGGCTAAGGCTTCCTGTAGCCCCACCCACTGGGTAACCCCAACTCTAGCACTATTCAATAAACTGAACAACACATGTTTTTACCACATAAATTAACCAAATAAGCAAACTCAAAACAAACCAACATATTCAACATTTTGCAGACCACTCAGTGTTGATAAAATTCCCGTGTTTGTCGTTTGCATTAAACCACCACTGTCTACGTGGTCTCGTCCACTGGCAGCCCACGAGACGCCCCTATTTTTACGCTGTGGTATGGCCGCGCGATTTCCCAGGAGAACCAGGTAGCGTACGCATTGTGGAACGGTGGTGAGTATTTTTTACAACCAGAGTGAATGTTTGCATTTGTTGATTCCAGACAAAACTTATGAACGGAATATGCCGGTAGGCCTTTCCCCGCATTCTAAAACAATGTCGTTTGTTTGATGGAAGTTGACGGTAATGGTGCTTAATGACGGTGAACCAGTCATGCAAGACACTATGAAAACAGTAGTGACAATGAAAAAGGAGATACTGCCTCTCCTCTGGTATGCAGTGCTTTTAGGGTTTGAAATCAATCCTGAGTATTATAGTATATACCGTAAATCCTCAAATTGTGGCCGGGGTCTTTTATTTACTTAGGCTGCACAAAGCACAGGCCTTTATTCGAGGCAGGCCTTTATTTCTTATTAGGCTTCTGTTGTAGCAGCACTTCCTGTAACTGTTCAGAAACGCAACTTGAGGAGTTACACCATTAATGAAAGCCAAAACAGATGTGTCTTCATAAAATACCAACTTGCCAGACATGCCTTCATGAACAATAACAAATTAGGGTAGATAACAGCAAGTTAAGGATCTTTTTTTTCCTAAAATTGATTATTTACCTTAAAGCACGTTATGCCAGAATTAGCTTCGCTATGGAATAAATAATACCGTTCATATGATGCTTTTTGTGCCATCTTGCAAACAATTATATGAGAAGAGGTAAAAAATAAGACTGAGGTTAGCTAATAGGCTCATTTAATTTGATCAGTTAAAAATAATTTACCTCTTTTTATGCAAAATGTATGCGTCATGCGCAATATTGCATAATAAGCACAATATGAATGTGGTCATCTAATTACGCAAAAATAACAACATTTTGAAATTTGTTGGATTGTATTTGTGGTTGGAAGGAAAACCAGCAGACACAGGGGTACTCCAGGGTAAAACGCACTGCAGCAGGTCGTTGGATCTCCAGATGTTTCACAGGGGGTTCTCCAAATTTTAAAGGCACCTGAGAGGTGAGCCTTCCTTCCTGTTAGTAATAGTTGATTTTGTAGCCTAGTACTCTACATTATTGGCTTTGTACAAGCCAGCCTTTGTTTCTTGATTTCATGTCATATTTAGCCTATATAGACTTTACATTGTTACAAGATATTTGTCATTTGATTAGATACATTTTATCAAGCATATTTTTCTTTTGAATCATCCTCTAAAGAAAAAATATATTTTCCAATTTCAGCGACCTGTGTGACCCAACGCGGGCTACAAAAAAGAAAAGAACACAGTCCCTACAGTCAAATATGATGGAGGTTCCAGGATGTTTTGGGGTTGCTTTGCTGCCTCGGGCACTGGACTCCTTGACTGTGTGCATGGCATCAGGTTGTATTTTTGAGGGAGCAAGCTGGCCCTAGACTTTTAAGGAGAAAGCAGATGGCAACTTATCTAGACATGAAAAATTATAAAAAGACCATTTTAAAGACTTTATATACTTAAGAGTTTTCAATATATTAATTTACAACCAGTGAATCAAATACAGAAATACTTTTTAAATCAACACAATCACATTAGTTTACGTAATGAATCATGCAGGGAAATATTCCTACTTTATTGATTATTCAGTGATTTGTGGTGTTTGAAGGCTGCCTGTAACCCTGCTCTTACAGGACCAGCAGGCCCTCGGACCCCTTGGCCCTGGTCCCCAGTCTCTGACCCTGACTGGGTGTGGAGAAGCAGGAGAGGAGGATGAAGCTGGTACTCACTGGCTGTGGAGAGCAGGAGGAGGGAGGAGAGAGAGATGAACAGCAGACATCTCTCCATCTTCAGCGCAAACGCACCATTCTACAGAGCGGAGTGGATCCTCACACCTGCACCTCTGAGCTCTGAGTGAGACTGAGCCCTGCCCCCCTGGCCCCCGGAGACAGCACACTCCCTCCCCCCACCAATCACACTTAAAACACTCATAATAACAAATCAGAACCCGCCATTTACATTTTCTCCATATATACCAACTCTGCGTCACTGCAGTCAGCCAGGACTCCTCCCACCACAGACAGGCACGGGAGACTTTTATTTCTAAAAGGTTTTCGTACAGTGTTTGGCCACAAAGTCTGAAGCCCTATGCAGCTAAACCTCGACTAATATAAAACTTAAAACTACATCTCAGTCTACAGGAATTATAGTGTCAATCCATCGCGTCCTAAGAGCTGTCAATTCAAAATAGATATGGCAATTGACCCTCACAAGTCTTTTTTGGTAATGGGTCCAAAAATATAATAAACAATAAAAAATAATAAACGGTTCCATTACAGACTTGCCAGGAACAGGATGCAACTGCATTTTGTCCCCACAGACGGGGAGGACGATAGTGGGAGGCCATAAGGAACCCATGGATCATGGTTTAACATTTGCAGAGATTGGTTGCATCTTGGGGTCACCAAGTCCCAAAAATAACTAGTCCACCTGCATACCAAAAAACGGGGCAGGAAAATTGAGGTCCCCTCTGTCTCTCTGGGACATGGCTTCCACAGGGAGGCCGTGGAGGCAGAAAACATGCAGGAATAGGAGCTCCGTTTCCTTGGATGACGGAAGCCATACTCGCACGTGCACCCCTGTGCCCAGCACCGGAAAAAACAAACTCCAACAAAATGTGTGGGCATGTAATCTGATTACCTCTAGAGGAAAAACATAGATGAATAAATCTGATATGATGCATGAGAACCAGCCTCCTGCCCTGCAGCTGCACTTGTGGTCGGGCGCATTTTCGAACGGGTGGAAGACCGTTAGAGAGCTCCACAGCGTCACAGCAAAACATTTGGCATTTACACTGCGCCTTTATCCAAAGCTGTACAACTGATGCTTCTCATTCACCCATTCATACACATGACGATTGGCTGCCATGCAAGGCACCAACCAGCTCGTCGGGAGCAATTTGGGGGCTAGGCGTCTAGCTCAGGGACACTTCCGACACACGCAGGGCGGGATTGAACTGGCAACCCTCCGACGGCCAGACGACTGCTCTTACCGCCTGAGCCAATGAGACTGGAAAAACCTTGACATCTAATATAAAACTAAAATCTTCAATTACAAAAACATTAACTTATTGTTTATTTCAGACAAAATGGTAATTCTTTCATGATTAGAAAAAACAAAACAAAAACACAGTGCTGTTTGTGCACAGTAACATACAGAATAGTGACAGTGCTGTTTCTGCACAGTAACAAACAGAATAAGGACACAGTGCTTTTTGTACAATAACAGAATAAGGGCACAGTGCAGGTGTACATGGATCTTTATTGTCTATGGCTGTGCTAGGACCTGTGCAGCACGCACACCCAGTGCAGTCAGAACAAAGAGGCCAATCAGTCCTCCACCCACAGAGAGTATGATCAGGGCAGCAGTCCCTGCAAAGAGTAAGAACAGCAATCACACCTCACATTCTAATCCAGTCAACCACAATCACACCTCACATTCTAATCCAGTCAACCACAATCACACCTCGCATTCTAATCCAGTCAACCACAATCACACCTCACATTCTAATCCAGTCTAGAACACATTCTACATGACATTTATAAGTGACACACAATAACATAGTTTATTTTGGAATTCTAATTACCACAACTACTACTACCAGTAGGGGCATAATGGCACACTTTTCACTCATATTTCTTGGACACAATATTACAATGGAATATTAATCTGATTAATATTAATTAATCCCATTGAATGTTTAGTATCCATTACATTTTCATATCTCATTTCAGGTTAGATTTTTATACCGTGTGGTGTGTGAAGCAAAAAAAAAAAAAAAATCTGCATTTCAGATTAGTGTGAATTTGACCATATACAGTGCATCCGGAAAGTATTCACAGCGCTTCACTTTTCCCACATTTTGTTATGTTACAGCCTTATTCCAAAATGGAATAAATTCATTTTTTTCCTCAATTCTACACACAACAACCCATAATGACATAAAAAATTTTTTTGTCTCTGTACATTGCTACGTTCATCTTTCCCTCAATCCTGACTAGTCTCCCAGTTCCTGCCACTGAAAAACATCCCCACAGCATGATGCTGCCACCACCATGCTTCACTGTAGGGATGGTATTGGCCAGGTGTTGAGCGGTGCCTGGTTTCCTCCAAACATGACGCCTGGTATTCACGCCAAAGAGTTCAATCTTTGTCTCATCAGACCATTGTTTCTCATGGTCTGAGAGTCCTTCAGGTGCCTTTTGGCAAACTCCAGGCGGGCTGCCATGTGCCTTTTACTAAGGAGTGGCTTCCGTCTGGCCACTCTACCATACAGGCCTGATTGGTGGATTGCTGCAGAGATGGTTGTCCTTCTAGAAGGTTCTCCTCTCTCCACAGAGGAAGGCTGGAGCTCTGACAAAGTGACTATCGGGTTCTTGGTCACCTCCCTGACTAAGGCCCTTCTCCCCCCGATTGCTCAGTTTAGACCGGCGGTAGTGTATGGGTAGCTGCTGCTTTGATAGAACTGTACTTTACCGTATCTGACCTGGATATGCATTTGTTCCCAGTGACCCTCACTATGCAATTCAGAAACAGTGATCTGACAAATAAAAATATACATGCAACATGCATGCAAAGGCGTGTGTGTGCGCTCACTCACACACTCACACAGCAGTTCGATTAAACGGCACTCACAATTTGAGAGTTCCTCTGTTGCGGCAGAGATGGGCCCTGCTGAAACGATGGCCGTCAGTGTGTCTGGTAGATCTCTTCTCACCTTTCGGCCTTCGCTGCAGTTCTGTACAGATGTACAAAGGGGCAATCTTGCACATTTCTCATCCCAGAGTCTCCTGCACACACAGGCTCTCTCTCACCCCAGAGTCTGTTCCTGGACACACAGGCCCTCTCTCACCCCAGAGTCTGTTCCTGCATACACAGGCCCTCTCTCACCCCAGTCTCCTGCACACACAGGCCCTCTCTCACCCCAGAGTCTGTTCCTGCACACACAGGCCCTCTCTCACCCCAGAGTCTGTTCCTGCACACACAGGCCCTCTCTCTGTGGTTGACATTACGCAAAAGCAGGAAAAGGAAGTGGGAGGACAGTGAGGTGTATTCTTCATGAAGTTCTCAGCAAGTTCGTAAGAACTCTCAAGTGCAATGACCGAAATACGCACATGCATCAGAATAACAGCAAAAAGGCCAAGAATGACTGTAAAACATTGGTTTTTGTTCACCATTACTCAAATGCAGCAACCTCTCACTGCTTGGAATATTGACAACGGTGGATGGTTTTAGTTTGTCAATTGCATCTGACAATTCCTGCATGATATTTATACAAATATACTAATTGGTAAAATACCCCTGTTGAAATGTGACACTGTTGAAATGTTACCGTGGTGCAGTCCTCGTCCGGGCTGCATATGCGGGTGAGGCAGTGGAGGTAGACGTGGGCGTGGTCAGACATGGTGAACATCTGAATCGAAAACCTTCTCCTCTGAGGCCAGCCATCCTGGAGGTGCCAGCGGAAGGTTATGTCGTTGGCGCAGCTGGAGGGATAACGGGCTGTGCGTCTAGTCAAGCCTCACACACACCCGGTCATCCGACATGATGGTAATTCAACAGGCTGTGTGTCTAGTCAAGCCTTTCACACACACACACACCCGGTCATCCGACATGACGGTAATTCAACAGGCTGTGCGTCTAGTCAAGCCTCACACACACACACCCGGTCATCCGACATGACGGTAATTCAACAGGCTGTGCGTCTAGTCAAGCCTCACACACACACCCGGTCATCCGGTACTTCTGTCATTTGCCTCCAAAATTCCCATGGCACAAATTTAATAGGAACACAAAGCACTTACTCTAATCGCAATAAAGCTTCAACCCGCAATTAGAGACAGAGAGACAGAGAGAGAGCTCACCCTTCCTTCAGGTAAAAGGCCCTCCTCTCCTCCAGCGGGTCGGTGGTCTCCGTGGCCCAGCAGGCCTCCAGCTCCAGGCTCATTTGGAAGGCCAGGCTGTCCTGGGAGTGCAGGGTCACCTGGATGTGCAGGCGCGCGGAGAGGGGCAGCTCCACGGGGCCGGCGTAGGCGTGGGAGGAGGCGTAGGAGGCGTCGCTGTACAGGCCCATGCTGAGCTGCAGGAGGCGCGAGGAGCTGGCCTGCACGACGCTGTGAGAGGAGAACCTGCGGAGGAGCACAGCACCGCGTCTCCTCAGACACTCCCACATATAAAACAGCTGCTCCGGGTCCACTTCTCCCCTCAGACCTCCCTCTAAAGCACCACCACAAGCTAGGTTTGAGCTTTTCCGTTTAATTCATCATTTATCACGTTGACCCGTTTTACCTGTGGATTTACGGATACACACACACACAGGCGTGCACACACACGCACGCTCACTGCAATAGCCCTCCCACTGGTAGGGACAGTTGGTCACAAAGAGGGTTCAAGTGTTGTTAACAGGATATTACAGGATCCACAGATCAAAGGGGTTTACAGATCAGTGGGGGACCCCGGGAAGTCTGGGTGTAATGGATGCTCCTCTGAGCTGGCTACCTAAAGCTTGTTGAGATTCAGACGGAAGGCTTGTCAGATGCATCAATCACAAATCTCCCTTTGCGCACTGTCGATAACGCGCTGTCGATAAGGCTTTAATTGAGAAGTGGTCATCAGTGCGTTACTTCACCAGTTTGATTCCACCACGGGAGAAGAACATTCCCAACAAGAATTTTTTAAAAATAGACCAGACTACCAGCATGTTACATTTAATTTACGACCAGGCAATTTATTATGCAGACTCTCAGCTTTTATTAAAGGGTATTGCTGGTTCACCTTGTAGAAAAGGTGACCATAATGTTCAGGACAAAGGGCTTTACATGTATTTCTGATTGATCAGGTGTGTTCAATTGCCTCCTGAGTGCAGGCAAGACAGCTTTCAGCATCGAGTCTTGATTCTTGGAGTCAAGTCACTGACTTCGGAGTCAGTTATTGTCATCTGTCAACAAGAGGATCAAATTTGTGATATGGCAGACATTAAGGATGGCAGTTTGTCCTATTTGTGGATCTATGGGCGTTGGTCTCTTGTCTCTAGGTCCAATTGGACAGGATATCGGCTCATTTAAACAGTTGTTAAGGCGAATCAGTGTAAAATCTTTGGCAAAACTACACAGCACAGTAGTGAACTGTGAGAAGTTTATGAAAAAGCGTAAATTTTCCCCAAACAGGGCAAGAGTAAATAAAAGAATAAAACAGCAAATACAAATATTTTTGCAAGCCTATTGTTCAGATACTGAACGTTCTCTTGCACTCCTGCACTAAGAAAACAATTGAATACAGCCGTTTAATCAGAAACGCTTGCAAAGCCAGGAGTCCCAAAAATTATGGTACCTGGAAATAAGGGCACTTTGTATAAAAAGTGATGTCATTTCAACATGGTGAAACAAAAAGAAAAATGTGAAATGAAGAATAATCTGTCCAAAACATGGAACATAGTGAACATGTAGAACTGAAAATGCTAGTTTGTGGCTTAATGACTGTGGTTTGTGGTTGACTGGATTGCAGATTGAGAGAAGGGGAGCTGATTGGATGGTAGGTTAGGAGAGGGGAGCGGATTGGATGATAGGTTTAGAGACGGGAGCTGACTGGATGACAGGTAGAGAGGGGAGCTGATTGGATGGCAGGTAGAGAGGGGAGCTGATTGGATGACAGGTAGAGAGGGGAGCTGATTGGATGGCAGGTTGAGAGGGGCCATCTGATTGGATGGCAGGTTGAGAGAGGAGGTGATTGGATGGCAGGTTGAGAGGGGCCATCTGATTGGATGGCAGGTTGAGAGAGGCCAGCTGAGAGAGGGGGGCTCCTTACCATGCCAGGCCAGGCTGGGTGTGGGCGGTGGAGGTGTGGAGCAGGGGGTAGGCACAGGTCCACAGCACCTTCAGGTCCCTCCGCGTGATGGAGCTTCCACTGCTCAGGGTCACGGTCATAGTGTTCCTCAGAGACACATGAGTTGCCTTCACAGCTAGCTATGGCAGGGTTAGGTGAGAGTGCATTCCCAGAATGCACCAGTTGTGTGCGTGACACGGACTGGGTTTAATTCCCCTTTAACCGTCCCTCGAGGGAGAGATTCCCCGACTAAATTTGTGACATGCAACAAGCAAAGTAAACTGGCGATCTGCAAGGGAGGATAGCGAACAAAACAGAACCGCCCAAACTATACAGGAAGCAGCCTCGGCTCCGAGTGCAAGCTTTTTCTTTTTCCGTCTGATATCGTTGGAATTTCCTTCTCTTTAATTTATTTCAGATTTTCAATTTGGAAGCCAAATGTACACTAATACAATTAGTGTTAGCTGGTGGATACACTGCCCACAACCCCGTCTCATGCTCGTGACCGTGATTCTGAGGCGCCCGGGGTGCTGTTGTGTGCGATGATCCGCTGACCCTGCCAAGTCCCTCCCTCTGGAGCAGCGAGCCAATTATGTCGCTCCACGAGAGCCGGCCAAACTTGAGGAATTGACTTTTTAATAATTAATAATAACCACCCCATCTTATTTTTAGTGACGACAAAAACACATCAGGAGGGTTTGAGGTTCTCTTAAACCCTATTCAAAAACAGGAACAAAGGCTGTTGGCTGAAGTATCAGATGAAGTGAAATTCTTGGTTCAAACATTTCAGCCCGAAAAAAAGCGCTTGAAAGCGAACGGATTCGCTCCCCTCTTCCACGCATGGAACATTGCATTATGGGATTTCTCTGGAAGCCTGCATTAGCCTTGGCGGGAGGGAGGGAGTAAGGGAATATAATTGCTGCCCTTATGCAATTCGGAAGCGAACCCCACTTGGCGGACGCTCCAAATTTCATCCTGGTATTCCTGGAAAGGGAAAAGTCAGGAAGAAAGCTTACACACCGTATTGGAATCTGGCCCTGGGCCTGAACCCTGCTGCTCACCAGCGTTTCCCCTCCGCACAGGGAGGGGGCGCTAGTCATCCTGTAGTAATACAACTTGTCCGTCTCTTGGAGTGGGCAGCGGCCGTCATTGAGAACAGTGGTCACATTCCCGCCAAAGTGCCGGAGGAGGAAAGGCTTTGAGACGGCGCCCGAGACGTCGCCCGTCTGGCAGCGCGAGAACATCCCCGTTTCTGCGAGGACAACATCCTTTCGTCACGCGACGGACACATGCACACTGGGCTCCAGAATCACTGGCACCCTCGTTAAACATGGATTTAAAAAAGGCTGCTTATAACACAGGTGGATAATGATCAATGTTTTACGTTCAAACATACGGGACAACTATATGTTCCCTGGCATGTTTCAATGTTCTTTTATTCAGTCATCACATTTGTTCTGAAAACCACCAACAATTACTGTAAATCAAACAAAGTGAAATTGGCAATACAATTTTTCTTCATTTAATCATTCACAGTCTAAAGGACCTATATATTATGTCATTCAACAAACATGCAAAATCCCTTTGTCAACCATCAGCATGGGAAAAGCCAGTTCTGTCAATTCAGAAGACGGTAAATGACGAACAAAAAAAATAAAATGAGTTAAACATGCCACTAAGTAGTGTAAGACGAGTGCTTAGTGGCATATCACCTTAACATAAATAATAGGAAAAGACTTGTGGCAGTCATCTTGGCACAAAGTATTAAACCAGGAGTGTCAATAATTGTGGAATCTTTTTTTTTGGGGGAAATACATTTTCTCTTTGAAAATTGTAAGATGCATCCACGTGTGCGTATGTGGGCATATATTCACTGAGCACTTTAGATAATCACATAAGTAGGTGTTCCTAATAATCAGCCAATCACGGCAGCAGTGCAATACATAAAATCATGCAGATATGGGTCAGGAGCTTCAGATAATGTTCACATCAACCATCAATGTTGTCTCATGATTTCGACCGTGGCATGATAGTGTGTGCGTCTGTGTGTGTGCACGCACTTGTATGTGGGTATGTGGGTTTGCATGTGCGCGTGCGCGCGTGTGCGTGTGTGAATGCATGTCTGCACACACTTGTGTGCGCATTTGTGTGAGACAACATGCGTCTTTTCCGGAGCGCTTGAGCGTGCGAGTGCGTGCATGCGGGTGTAAGCAAGTCTGCATTGGTGCATGCGTGTGCGCGTGTGCGCGTGTCTGCGTGTCTGCGTGTGTGTGTGCGTGCGTCCGGGTGTACCGTGGCAGGCTGGGGTGAGGAAGGGGCTGAGGTCATAGTAACCCGGCTGACACACGCAGGTGAAGGAGTCCAGGGTGTTGATGCAGAGGGAGTGTGAGCCACACTCATTCAGGGCAGAGTCGACACACTCGTCAGGGTCTGTGGGGGTCAGAGGAGAAAAGCCCACCATATACTCCCGCTCCACTGCATCACACCAGACACAATGAGCACACAAACCTGCATGTGCATGCACAGACAGATCTGCCAGCATGCCTCACGCCTACCCTGCCAGTACAAGACCTCCTCAGTGACCGTGATGTTGGGGTGGTTGAGCGAGGTAAAGTACTGCAGTTGCTCCTTTGGGAGCAGGCTCACCACCCCATTCTGGCTCGAAACGTCGAAGCTTTCAAAAGCGATTTTGGTTTTCGTTTTCTTTTCATAGTCTTCAAACGAGATCAGCTGCACCTCGGCTCTCGGCCAGGATTTCCTCAGCAAGCTCTGCAGCTGGGTGAGCAGGAAACGGAAAAGGAAGGGAATGACATCTTAAAAAGGCTTCTGTCATACAGGCTGGCTGCAGATGCCCATGTGACCACTGGAGGGGGTTCTTAAACTGAGAGAAGGATCGTCCTGCTGGTACAAGCTACAGCAGGGCTGTGTTTAATAATGCCCCTCCAACAGGACCCCCACCTGGTGTTTAATAACGCCCTCCAGCAGGACCCGAGACTCTGCAGCTGGATCTTTCAGCGGTGACGGAATTGTCCACGGCACAACAAGGAACATCCTGTGGTCCGCAAGACGGACCTGCAGTCCTAGGAGGAGGGTCGGGGCAGAAATCAGACAAACAGAACAAAACAACGGGCTCATTAAAATCACTCATTTCCATCCTTTTTATTTTCTTTGCTCCTGCTCTAATACAGACCGCTCTGTCAGTACCAGCCTGCTTTAATACAGATCGCTCCGTCAGTACCAGCTTGCAGTATCACTGACCGAGCCGCTCTGTGGTTGGGCCTGCACAGCCTGCAGTATCACTGACCGAGCCGCTCTGTGGTTGGGCCTGCAGAGCGTTCGCTGGTGGTGCCACTGGATTGGGCTCCGGGGGAATTTCTGGGGGCGTCGCCGGGGACTTCTTCTGTGGTGAACTGCAGCACAGCTGTGGCGCCCTGCTCTGCACCCCCTGGGCACTCTGGCACCACCTCCAGGTCATACAGGGCACCAGGCCTCAGGCCCTTCAGAGACAGGGGGGGGCCCTGAAGCCTGCCCTGCTGGACGACCGGCTCGCCTCTCTCAGAGAGCCGGTATGAGAGCCCCAGAATATCAAAGGCAAAGAACAGAGAAAGGGTACCTCCACACAAACTCAGTGCGGCATATTCCATTAGGAGTCAGACATTTACAAATCACACGTGATTTCCTTTGGCTTTGAAATCCAACGATCCCAACATCAAGTTCAACAACAAGCGTGTGTGTGCGTGCGTGCATGCATGGGTGTTCCAGACCTGGTGTGTGTGTGTGCGTGTGCGCGTGCGTGTTTCCAGGTACAGTGTGAGTGTGTATGCGTGTGTGCGTGCGTGTGTGTGTGTTCCAGTTATGGTGCAAGCGTGTGTTCCAGGTATGGTGTGCGTGTTTGGGCGTGCGTGCATGTGCGTGTGCGGTCCAGGTATAGTGTGCGTGTGTGTGTGCATGCGTGCGTGCGTGCATGTGCGTGTGTGTTCCAGGTATGGTGTGCGCGTATGTGCGTGTGTTCCAGGTATAGTGTGCGTGTGTGCGTGTGTGTTCCAGGTATAGTGTGCATGTGTGCGTGTGTGTTCCAGGTGTAGTGTGCGTGTATGCGCATGTGTTCCAGGTATAGTGTGCGTGTGTGTGCATACGTGTATGTGTGTGTGTGTGTGTGTTCCAGACACAGGGGCCATGTGGCTGTACCAGAGTTTCCGTCGCTGAGGGCCATGGTGCTGGGGTGGGCGGGGCCCGGACCCCGGCACTCGGCCTGCAGGCCCAGCCGCACCCTGCTGCAGGGCGACAGAGGCCCCACCGTGAACCCGCGCCGGTCGGGCTCCTGCCTGTACCTCCTCTCCTCCAGGACGTGGCCGGAGCCGTTCGTGTGGAAGACGGTGACCAGGAAGGAGGCCAGCCGGTCGCTCGGGGGATAGTCCCACCCCACCGTCAGGCTGCTGCTGTCCCACGCCGTCACCCGGAAGTTTGCGGGCACGTCGGGATCTAGGCGTTCACACAGGGAGCTTAACACAGAGCTCCGAGCAGGCAACTCACAGAGCCAAGCTTAACCAAGTAATAATCCATACAAAGAGGCCGACCTGCTACGAGCTTGTGTGTATACAGTAGCTAAAGAACACGTATGAAACAACCGCTGCTCATATGAACCTCCTGGTATTCGGGTTCATATCTGGGTGGTAAAGCCCAATACAACTAAATAACAGACTGATAAGAGTTATTGACACCCGAGTCTGAATTGTAGCAGCGGACGCGTACCGGTGAGCGTGCCGAGGCACAGGAGGGAGGGGCCGCGCGCCCTCTCCACACACGCCACGTAGCTCCCGCACCCCTGCAGGCCGGTGAAGAGGTAGCGCGGCGCGTGTGCGGTGTCGTTGCACAAGGGCACCAGGCCGCTCGGCTCCAGCTGGTACAAAGTCACTCTGTGCGGGGGGTCGTGGGCCGCCAGGGATCTCCTGCTCCAGGCCACCAGGAGCGCAGAGGCAGCCCCAGACTCCTGCCTCAGGGGAAAGCGACGGGAGTAGCCTGGGGAAAGCGTGCATGGCAGGGTGTGCTCGAGAATCTAGACAAATTACTCAGACAGCCAGCTGTACCGTACCCCCTCAGACCTGACCGTACCCCAGACACGTGACCGTACTGTACCCCCAGACACGCGACCGTACCGTACCATACCCCCAGACACGTGACCGGACCGTACCCCCAGACACGCGACGGGACCATATCTTACCCCAGATTTTAACACACTCATACATACGTTTTAAAAAATAATAATAATAAAAACTAAGATTGACCCAGATCCAATTATAGCAACATTTCAGGTTCTCCCTACCAACAGTGAGGTATCGAGATACCAATCAGACCTAATTGCACTCAACACTACTAGCCCACCGGCTTATACTTCTTGGTCCTCCCATCCCATCCACGCTGGGTGCGAGAGACAATGTCATATCTCAAATGAGATGCACAGTTCAGGGTTCTGGGAGAATGTTTCAAGATACTTGGTACCTCTTCTTAGACTATTATGAAAAATAATTTGATGCAAACACTTTAAATATACAGTACTGGAAGTCTGCTCAGGTGCAGATTAGTAACCCACCCCCCTATATCTCTAACCTATCCTTTCCTTCACCCTCCTTTTGCTCTTTTCCACATTTGTCCATCCTGCTGTAAATCCTCATAAGTTATACATATGGTAAGTTCAAGATGTATATCCATACTATATGGTAGATATGCAGTGGTGTTATCCGGCCATCTTTTGTTTGTTGGTCTTATTTACTTCTTTTTCCATAATAAACTCAATAAAAAAAACTTGAAATAAATAAGGCACGAGACCTGAGGAGTTAGGAGAGAGGCGTACCAAGCGTGATGATGAAGCTCTCCTTCTGATGGAGATACTCTGTGCCATTTTCACAGGGAAACACTTCCTCTGTCCGGAAAGTCTTGAGCGCTTCCTGTGTGTGAGCGAGAGATGGAGGAACAGGCAGAGATACCCAAAGAAATAGAAACCAAAAAAAAAGAAAATGCATCAAATCTCAGTGAGATGGAAAAGTAAAACGAATATTTAAAAGGTACAGTAGGTAAGATGTTGTGCTAAAACATTGTTACAAGACCATAGTAAATCCCTTCCCATCATTGAAAAAGGCTCACTGACATGTTGACTCACGCTCTGCCTTTTAGTGATAATCCTTAGGGAAAGACCCACCTCAACCAACACGCAAGACCAGCAACTTTAACATTAAGGAGCACATGATGGTAATCTCGTGTCACTGTATTGATTGACACATTGATGGTCTTTAGAGGAAGTTACGGAAGAACCAAGACCCGACATGCACACTGGACAGGAGCCCAGAATCGCGCTCTTCAGCAAGAACACTCGGCCCGACTTCTGCCGACTTCTGCCGACTTCTGCCGACTTCTGCCGACTTCTGCCGACTTCTGCCGACTTCTGCCGACTTCTGCCGACTTCTGCCGACTTCTGCCGACTTCTGCCGACTTCTGCCGACTTCTGCCGACTTCTGCCGACTTCTGCAGCCAATCACGCTTACTCAAATGCAGCTTCGGCCCATAAAGCTCCGCCCCATTAACACCATGCACGATCGGCCCACTTTGCTTTGCTTTGTCTCCGAATTCTCCATTCTTGAATATGAAATGGTTTTAGCGGCTAGATGTCCATACTTAGCAACCCATCGATTGATTCACCTCTGTCTTTCATTTGATCAGTTAAAAGCACAATGGGTCATTTCAGACTTCTCATGGTCAAGAGAGGAATTGCAGAAACAAACACCTTCAAACCACAACACTGTTTATGCCTCCCCCTTCTCTGTGAATCTGCTGACGTTGAAACGCCATTGGCTGTTGAATTATTGTACGGCTATACAATGTTTTGGTACAGAGTGCCGGCCCGTCTACTGTCGCTATATTTTGAAACCCGAATTTAAGGACTATAAACAGGCAGTGGCTGAGTCAACATGTCAGTGAGCCTTTTTCAATGATAGGAAGGGATTTACAATTGTCTTGTAACAATGTTAACACAAAAATCTTACCTATTGTACCTTTAAATTGTACCTTTGTAATAATTTGCACGATAGCACAATCATAACTTTTTAACAGCTTATTAAAATTCACAGTTGGAGCTAAATTAGGATACACACCTTTCCCCCCCACAGGATCCAGCTAGAGAACCAGTGCTGAACATATTATTCAGAACAAAATGTCATGGTTCGCCAGAATTCAAGCATCAATAACAGCAGTCGATTTTTGAATGTATATTTGCATAAGTACATACGCATTCAAAAGCACTTATTGCACATTCTCTTATCCAGAGTGATCCATCCATCCATCCATTATCTTAACCTGCTTATCCTGAACAGGGTCGCAGGGGGGCTGGAGCCTATCCCAGCATACATTGGGCGAAAGGCAGGAATACACCCTGGACAGGTCGCCAGTCCATCGCAGGGCGCACACACCATTCACTCACACACTCATACCTATGGGCAATTTAGACTCTCCAATCAGCCTAACCTGCATGTCTTTGGACTGTGGGAGGAAACCGGAGTACCCGGAGGAAACCCACGCAGACACGGGGAGAACATGCAAACTCCGCAGAGAGGCCCCGGCCGACGGGGATTCGAACCCAGGACCTCCTTGCTGTGAGGCGGCAGTGCTCCTTCCGTGCCGCCTTATCCAGAGTGATGTACAACCATTTACACATAGTATCCATTTTTACAGCTCGGTATACACTCGGTGAGCACTTTCAGGTAGACCTGTACAACAGCTTGTTCATGCAAATATTTAAAGCAACTAAATGCATAACCGTAAGCAGATATGGTCAAAATGTTCAGCAGTTTCAGACCAAATGCCAGAATGGGAAAGAAGTGTGATCCAAGTTACTTCGACCATGGAATGATTGTTGGTGCCAGACAGGGTGGTTTGAGTATCTCAGAAGCTGCTGATCTCCTGGGATTCTCACACAACATCCCCTACAGTTTACAGAGAATGGTGTGAAAAACAAAAACCATCCAGTGAGCTGCAGTTCTGTGGCCCGTGTTAATGAGAATTCAGAGGAGAATGGCCAGACTGGTCAAAGCTGCCATAAGTCTAATAAATAGCTAATGAAGAGCTCAGTGAGTGTATACGGAAGCAATCCAGATCAATGCCTCACTCAAGGGTACAACATCAGTACCCTACCCGGTAATCGAACCTGCGATCTTTGCGTTACATGCCCAGTTCCCGTCTTTCTGCAAGTATCTGTTCACATTCAGTGGCCTGCAATAGTAATTTAAGTGATTCAATCTGTCAAAAAAAAACCGAGGCATGGACCGCATTTTGGAAAACACGTCCAGCAGTTTCTTGACAGTGGCAACAACTGTCGGCCAGATTTAAATGTCAGCAATACTCACCGCAGTTCTGCTGGAGGGAAGATGCGCCGTTCTCTGTGTGCCACTCACATTTATGGAATCTGACAATAAAAAAATGGATAGCATTGGATCTGGGAGACAGGCGACTGGCACGCAATCTGGCGTGTTAGACCTAGAATATTGAGCACTCGCTCACCTCTATCGCCATCGCCTTTCACCGAGTTAACATGGTATTTGCATAGAAAATGAGAAACGTTAGCATTTCACAATTCAGTCATGCCAAACTGTACACTGAAACAGCTACGTCATTTATCTTTTTAAAGGGAAATTACACATTTGAATCCATGCCATTATTTCAACATTTATGAAATCTCATTTTGCCATAAACTGGTTGAGAATAAACATTCAAGTTTGAAAAAGGTCTGTACGAACATCGTATACATGTCGACCAGTGTAATTTAGTGATTAAATAAATAAAAAATCCTAATTGTGATGATTGCGAGTCCTCCCCTGGAGCAATGTGTTAGTGTTACTGCTTATTAATACACAGCAAGGCCGATCCGCTTCAGGATATTCTGCTCTTATTTAATTAGCTAAATAATGTCGAGCAGACATTTGTATATGGACCACGCTACAGCTGCAGACTGCAATTGCATCCTAAAGATTATACTGTGCTCAAGTAGTGGAGTGAACCAACATAATTTATAGGATCTGTCAGAAAAATTAATTAAGTTGGAATATTTAACATTTAACATCCAACAATTAACATTTGTTGGAACAAAATCCAGCTCTCAGACCAGCCCTCCAGGACCGGAGTTGTGCATCCCTACTTTAAAGGCTTCTCCAGTTTTCAGCTCACCCACCGCCACTGTGTATTCAATAACAAATGTTTTACGGATTAGAAATGAGTGATTTTATAAAATTCAATAATGGCTTTCAGACTCTTGAATTCAACCAAGAAGTACTGAGGTTGAATAACCAACTTCACCGCAGTCCCGTCGCAAGTTAAGTGTAGCCTACAATTGAATTCCGCACTTACCCGAAACAATCGAGAAGTTCCACACTTGTGCGATTCCTTCATATTCGGTGCGTAATTCATGTACATCGAGTGGCGTTACCGACAGAGACACAAATTTGCCTTGACTTCCTATGGCTGTCAGCTCAGTGTTGTCCAGCCATACATTGATATCTGGTCTAAGAATTGAGAACAAACTCACCGTTCAAACAAAGAGATGGATATGCTTGAAGTTGCACATGCATTTTGAGCCGCGTAATACCTGTTCTCGTGGGCGCTGATATTTAGAACCCAACAGACCGAGAAGACCAGACTGCTGCAGCTTCCTGAAAATTAAAAAGTTGGCCGTACTAACGTGGTGATTCCGGAGTAGCCTAAGTGGATATGCAAACCAATTAAGGAATTGTAAAAACAAAGGGTATACGTAACAGACATTAAAGCCTGCACAATGTAGAGCCGGAACGACTTTTCACTTACGTGTTACCAACACCAGTGTTTCAGTCCACTAATTCTTTCAAATCTACATACGTAGATTACAATTCTAATTCTAGGCTACTTCCTCTGTGAATCACAAACTGGCTCATGCAACAACAACAAAAATTACATAGGCCTACTCACCCAAAGAGGACGAAAGCAGCAGTGATATCGCAAGTGAGAGAACAAACGCGGATCCAAACCTCGTAGATCGCATTGGAGTCTGCATTATGAGGACGTATTTTAAACAAAACCACAAAAAAAATTTAGCATATTACTTGTCTCAGTGAATATTTGAACTTCTGTCCCTCTGTGAGAAAGCGATAGCTTATGCGCGATCAAAAACAAAACATTCAGCTGTCGACATCATTTCGCCAAGGTTAATAGCGATACCTGCAGATCGTTTGGTTCTAAAATCAGACCGAGAGTGGGGTAGACTAATTAGACAATTAGCTACACCTTACGATTAAAATTTTTTTTCACTCAGTAAAAAAAGTAATGCGAGTGAAATGCAAGATTCCCGCACTTCAAATCTTGACGCGCATCTACATTACGCAATATAAACATCGAACAAAAAGTTCGGAAATTTGTGTTTGGTTGATTATTTCTCTGTTGTAACAATGCTTCTTGGCAAAACATTTTATACCATTGGAAAGCCTGTTTATTTCCCTTTTAAATGGTGCCCCATTTGTAAGGAACATGCATTTGAGGGATGAGCAGCATAGCTGAGTAGGTGGGTAGCGCTCATGTAAAATTTGCCAAATCTTCTCTGCCAGTGCCAAACAGCTTATTCTGCTTTTGCTATTGACTCTTGTTTGGTGTTGTTTGGTGGATTGGCTGATTGAAGTCTATCAGTTACAAGGAAGAAACAAGACATATTGGCAATTTTACAATTTATTCATTGAACAGTCAGGAGCCTCAGTAGCGTGTGGAAGAACCATACACAGCCACAACAGCCTGGCACCTCCTCATGCTGGTCAGCAGCCTGGTCACACACTGCTGTGGGACGGCATTCCACTCCTCAACCAGGATTTGTCGCAAGTCAGCCAACGTGGTTGTGTTGGTCACTCTAGCATGAACAGCCCCGGCTGATCCCACAAGTTTTCAATTGGTTTGAGGTCTCCACAGTCTGGGTCCGAACTCCATCCTCCAAGATGACAACGCTCACAGAGCAGGGTTTATCAGAGACTACCTCCAGAACTTGGGAGTAGAGAGAATGGATTGGCCTGCCAACAGAATTGAACACTTGTTGGATCAGCGGCGTGCTGGATTGAATGCAATTACCATTTTGGAGGATTTTGCAATCCCATAATTCTCAATTCCTACTGTAAAAATTCACAAAATCAGTAGCATGTATACCTGGCATGGTGCTGTTCAAGGTGTATATCGAATATCCAGGAAACAGTTTGATTTAAAACATTTTCTTTTTATTTTGAGAAAAGTGCCATCTATTGAATACGTCTACCATTTTGTAGGATTTTGTAATGCCATAATTCCAAATTCCTACAGTAAAATTTCACTAAATCAATAGCCTTCTGATTTAGCCTGGGGAGTCAAATTTCCTAATCCGTTATAAAATTTTACTCCCCAGGTCAATCAGAAGTAACAAGCCTGGGTGTAATTTTAGACTCTGATCTAAGTTTACAGCCATTTTCTTCTAGTCAGGATTCTGGGAAATTAGTCCATGCTTTTATTTCAAATAGGCTGGACTACTGCAATGCTCTTTACTGGTCTCCAAAAAAATCAATTGAAAGACTGGAATCAATTCAGAACTCTGCTGCGAGACTGAACAAAAACATGGAAGCGAGAGCATATCACTCCTGTTTTAGCTGCACTGCATTGGCTCCCTGTATCTTTTACAATATATTAAGATCCTTTTACCTGTCTGCAAACTGTGAATAGTTTGGCTCCTCCTCCTTTCAGACTCATTGGAGTTTCATGTCCCTTCACTAGCCCTCAGCTCGTCTGCAGCTGGTTTATTAATTGTTCCCCGGGGTTCACAAAAGAAAATTGGGCTTTCTGCTTTTAATGATTACGCCCCTAAATTATGGAACAGCCTGCCGATTAATATCAGAACAGTTAGCTCAGTGGACATTTGTAAACAGTAACTGAAAACCTACCTTTTTAATCGAGTTTACCTTGTTTTTACTACTCATTACTGTTTTTATTCACTTCAATTTTCTTTTCTTTTTATCACTGAGCTTTATCTAGCAGGTCATTTTTATTTCTTTCTCTTAACTTTGTGCTATGTCTAGCAGGTCTTTAGAACTTTTGGTGGTCTTTAAAGTCAAATGTCTTTTTTTGGTTGGTTGTTGTATGGAATTACAGTATGTATTCCCAGGATCAGTGTTGTCTCACTTGAGGGAGGCACAGGGGAAAGGCCCCAAAGTGTTTGTCTCTGTCTCTGTAATTCTTTGTAATTGACTTAATGTAAAGCACTGAGCTACATTTTATGTATGTGTATTATGTATATCTGGATTAGTGCTCTTCAAGAATACAATGGCGTTTCCTGAAAACTATTTTTTTGTATTGAATTGTGCATTTTGCTATTCCATGATTCTAAATGGCCACTGTAAAAACACATGTGACTGATGGCATGGATACCTGCAAAGGTGATTTTAATGACTAGCCTATAGTAGCCCAACAAATAAACAAAGACTGACTACTGGGAGCACAAAACACCAAACGGCACCAACACCCGATTTCATTCACACTTCTGTAGATCGATGTCATTGCTTCAACTGTGTCCATTTTAGCCTCATCCTGATCTATTCATATTGAGCCCATAAGTAATCCCATAAACATGAAACTAATAGCGATTACATTGCAAAACATTCAGTGTTTCTACAATTCTGGTTTAATCACTGGAGATCGCCATCTTTAAACACAGAATATTAAAAAAAAGGTTGAAACAAAACGATGACACAGTAATAGGAAGGAAACTCAATCCATTAAAATTCACAGTAATGAAAAGAAACAAGTAGACTAGAGAAAATTCTCCATTCTCCTTATCAACTGCATTTGCACACAGCATTTTACACACTCATAAAATGCTCAGTCACAAGAGGAGTTTGCCACTGGCTTCTTTAAGAGACAAAAGAGAGAATTATGACTGAAAATGCATTTCATCCTGCCATCTTTTGCCAGTATGTTAGTTATTTTTTTACATTACATTAATGGCATTTGGCCTTCTCTGTGAGATCACAGTTGTTCAGACTGCAAAGAAGAGTGTATATATATGGCAGACAGTCTAATTAAATTGTGTAATATAAAGCATTGGAGAAGAATATTAGTCTCGAGTGATGAAGAGTGAAATTGAGGATTTTAAGGTTGATGACGCTCTGAGGATGTCAGGTTCTGTGTTTTCTGTGTGCATTTTTGTCATATTTTTACCCGCTGTGCACACCGTAGTCCCTCTCACAGTTCATTCATTCCCACACCTGATTGTCATTCCCTCTCGTTACCTGTGTAACGAACCCCTCTGTTTGCCAGATTGTCATGTGCTTTTGCCATGTTCTCCAGCGTGTATATTGGGGGTGTGAACGGTAAAATGGTTAATAAAAACTGATTTGTAACCAGTTGCAAAAAATTGATAACCGATAACCGTTATTTTTTTCTGAAGGTGAAATGGTAAGCTCAGTTTAAAATAAATGCACGTTCATAACAAGGAGTATTTTTGTGGTTATAAACTATAAGAGCTGGACAGGGCCGTAGAGGGGCACAACCCAGCAGCAGGACCGGTAACTGATCCTTTGTGCGAGAAGGAACAGGAGGAGCAGCTCACAGCCCAGCACTGTGCAGTTCTTTCAACTTGAATAAATCGTTCATCAAGATCTGATGTGTCCCTGAAGTGTTCCCTTCATTTCTTTGATTTTCAGTGTATTTTAAATACTTTGTTTGACCCAGGTCTGATTCTCACTCGAAATAGAAAGCTTTTATGAAAACATGCAGTCCGTCATCATAATTTATGACATAATACTCACATGGCCATCTTGCAGTCTCTGATGACCTGCTTCTGATTGATCCTCTTCTTAATGTACTGGACTGATCCACAGCAGTCTCATGCAACTCAGACAGCTGCACTCTGCCACTGTGAGGTTTTGATTTTACTGCTCTGAGCACATTTATGTTCTCATTTACACATGAATGAAACACAAACAAGGCGGCGAGATACTAAATGCTCAGATGCACAAAGCAGTAGACCTTCTCCTGACCCAACCCACGCTCCTCTTTAAAGATCTCTGTGCACACCCCAGAATGCACTGAAGCTTCACTGACATCAATGCCACTGTCTCTCAGGTCCTCTTCATAGAATATCAGATTGCCCTTTTCCAGCTGTAGAAAAGCCAGCTGCCCCAGTTTCAGGATGATTTTTGTGTCTAATGCTGACGTCTTTGGGTTTGTTTCATCAGAGCCACAATAGTTCTGATTCTTCACATTAGTCTGAATGAGCAGGAAGTGTGTGTACATTTCAGTCAGAGTTTTGGGCAGATCTCCACTCTCTACTTTACCCAACATTGTCTCCAGAACAGTAGCACAAATCCAGCAGAAGACTGGTATGTGACACATTTACATTACATTACATTATTGGCATTTGGCAGATGCTCTTATCCAGAGCGACGTACAACAAAGTGCATACCCATAACCAGGGATAAGTTCGCTGAAAGACCCTAGAGGGAAGTACAACTTCAACTGCTACCTGTACAACAAAGATAAGGACAAGGGCCATTTGTTTTTTGTTTTTTTTGAACAAACAAACAAACAGAGCAAAAGTGACCACTGCTTACCTAGCCAACTAAAAATACCGATACACAAAGCAAGTCACAGAGACAACAATTAAGGTTCACAGGGAGGTAGGGAGGGATGGGGAGAGGTGCTGCTTGAAGAGGTGTGTCTTCAGCTTGCGCTTGAAGGTGAGGAGAGATTCTATAGTTCTGACCTCAACGGGGAGTTCGTTCCACCACCGTGGAGCCAGAACAGACAGTAGTCGTGAGCGTGAGGTGGAGGTTCTGAGAGGGGGAGGTGCCAAGTGGCCTGTGGAGGCTGAACGAAGAGGTCTGGCAGGGGTGTAGGGTTTGATGATTTTTTGCAGATAAGCTGGGGAAGACCCTTTAACTGCTTGGAAGGCTAGCACCAATGTTTTGAATTTGATGCGAGCCATGACAGGCAGCCAGTGGAGGGAAGTAAGCAGGGGGGTGACGTGTGAGTATTTGGGAAGGTTGAAGACCAGACGAGCTGCTGCATTCTGGATGAGTTGGAGGGGTCTGATGGCGGACGCTGGGAGACCAGCCAAGAGGGAATTGCAGTAGTCCAGGCGGGACAGAACCATCGCTTGGACCAGGAGCTGGGTCGAGTAGGGGGTGAGAAAGGGGCGGATTCTCCGTATGTTGTATAGAAAGAACCTGCAAGACCGGGTCACCGCCGCAATGTTCTCGGAAAGGGACAGTCTGCTGTCCATCACCACGCCGAGGTTCCTTGCACTGGGTGACGGCGTGAGTGTGGTATCCCCGAGGGAAATGGAGAGATCCAGATGGGGAGAGGTATTAGCAGGGATGAATATAATTTCAGTTTTACCTGGGTTGAGCTTTAGATGGTGGTTGTCCATCCAGCTCTGGATGTCCCTCAGGCAAGCAGAGATACGGGCTGAAACCTGCGTATCAGACGGCGGGAACGAGACGAAGAGTTGAGTATCGTCCGCGTAGCAGTGGTAGTGCTGTGGTAGTGATAGTGCTGTACACATGATGTAGAGACTCCTGGATGACTGGATGTGTGAGATGATTCTGCTGGCCTGCTTCTGATCTCTGATTCGCTTTCTGAAGTACTCCTCCTTCTGTAGGTCATTGAACCCTCGTACCTCTGTCACCTGGTGGATGCACTCAGGAGGGGTCTGATTGGCTGCTGCAGGTCAGGAGGTGATCCAGAGGAGAGCAGAGGGAAGCAGATTCCCCTTAATGAGGTTGGTCAGCAGCACATCCACTGATGATGACTCTCTTATATCACAGCAGATCTCATTGCTTTGGAAATGTAGATGTCATCCAGACCATCAAAGATAAACACAACTTTTACTTAAGACCAGAATGTGCTAGCTGAGAAGCAGAGACATTAAGGTCAAAGGCTGTCTGTCTGCTGGAGAGAGACTGAGAAAGACTCATAGTAAGCACTTAATTCAGAAAGTGGTCTAATAGTAATTAGGATTATCACTAAAAGGTTATTTGTAATCACGTGATTGTCTTTATGTTAACACACATTGTTAATTAAGAATCAATTAAGAAAATTATCCTTACACAGTGTAACACACCTCCCTCACAGTATTACAAACCTCTCAATGATATTCAATCACAAATAAAACTAATGAGCAAAAAGTACATACTGCTGCACTAATACAATAAAAATGAAGGAAAAATCTTAAAATCATGAAAACTAACTCGTTTCAGGTTTATGCTGTGGATCCTTGTGGTAAATACCATCTTCAAGGGTCACATATTCATTTTTAAATCTATTCTGTCTGATGGGACAGTGCTTTAGTTACTGCACAAACTTGGGGCAATCTGTCTGATGGGACAGTGCTTTAGTTACTGCACAATCTCAGGACAGTCTGTCTGATGGGACAGTGCTTTAGTTACTGCACAAACTCAGGACAGTCTGTCTGATGGGACAGTGCTTTAGTTACTGCACAAACTCAGGACAGTCTGTCTGATGGGACAGTGCTTTAGTTACTGACTTTTGAGCACAAAGTCCCTGCATTGAATCCCATTCAGAGACATTTAATATTCTGTGCAATCACTACTTGAGGCTATAATTTCATTTAAATGCCATTGTGTTGTTCATGATGTTTTCTAGATGTCAATTATCAAGGTAAAGCATTATCATGAAAGTGTGAATTCTATGAATCAGAACATTGCACTGTGAGATCTGTTTGCTCAACTCATGTCAGTACTCTAATGGACACACAGTAGCAATGAGAGAGAACTTACTGTGCTGCTCTCTCTCCAGTGAGTCAGCGAGATCCTTATGCTTCATGTTCCTCAGGATGTGGAGTGTGATCTTCAGAGACCTTTCACTGCCACAGGTCTCCAGCATCTTCTCAACAATGTACAGGACCTCAGAATCCTCCTGTTCTCTCTCACTGCATTCTGGGTAATCATGGCTTTAATGACCCTTGAACAATTCCTTCATCTTCATGAACTTCAAGAACTGCATTCTGGGCAATCCTGACTCAGATGGCTCTGAAACAGTTTCAACTCTCCATTCTTCTTCAGCTCCACCAGAGTGCGCAGGAGAGACTGAAATACACACATGAAGAGGTGTGGTGTATCGGTGTGAAATAAACACATGAAGAGGTCTGCTGTATCAGTGTGAGATAAACACATGAAGAGGTGTGCTGGATCAGAACCACTGAAACGATCAGATCCTTGCTTTATGGGATCCATGATCCTGTTCTGTAGAGATACTACTTGTTATAAATTATGAACTCTCTTGGAAAAATTGAATTGAAAAATGAGTTCCTCTGCGCAAGACATATGGTTAATGCTAACTATGAACTGAGTGCTTAACATGCAGTTTGGAGTCAGGAATCTGGTCCTTCTGTGAGCCAGAGAGGGCAGGTAACACAATTAGTAGCAAGTCCAGGGTTATGGATGTAACATTTGGACACAAAATGACAAACAAAATCCCTCAGAAAAATTAGCCTTCTCACATGATAAAACATGTAAATTAATCTTATCAGAGCACCCACTTTGCTGAGGGGAAGGGGAATTTTTAATATTGTTAAGCCAGAAAAAAGACAGGTATTCTAAAAACAGTGAATTTTAAAGTCTAATGCAGAAGGTTTGATATCCATGTAATGTAGGAGGCTTGGCTGAACATAAAAATAGCAATTATCTTTGTCTTGATTTTTATGAGGCAATACCAGCATTATGGATGTAACACAATTGTGTTATGGATGTGACACGTCTGAAATGCACATTGTCAAACAATCTCCTTCCCAATCAAATTTAAAAATCATAAATTTGTTGGCATCTCAAATGGTTCTGAATATCAATTTTGACATTGAGAAAACCATCTGAAATGGTTTTGAATGTTTTAAAGATGGATGTCCGTATTGTAGGCAGTGCACAAAGTGCTGCACACATTTAATCAGCAAAATGTTTTCCTCGTTTGCTGTCAGAATTCGCAAAGGCAATGAGACAAGGCACCGTTCACACAGCACAAAATCTGTGCCCACCTCACTCAACTAAAGAGCTTTTCCGGCCAGTGGAGTTAACCACACACATAATCAAACTCATATTGTCTCAGGAGGACCCTTCGCTTTCTGTAACGGATGGTCATGGACATCTCTCAGATTGGCACACTGCCCTAGGCTGAACACCACAGCACCCAATCGTTTGTACACAGAAGAAACGTTAACATTGATCCAGGGCTGCACTGCATTATATATGGTATATTTGTCGTCATCGAGAAAATTAACATGCAAGATAAACACTTTGAAAAGGCCGGCTTGACCTGCGATTAATAGTATTAATTTAAATTGATGTTCTGTTAAATTGATTGGCTGTTCAGGTGCAATTTGGTCAAAAAGCAGGGGGGAAATAATGTATTCAGTGGGCAAAGGCTATTCATTGTCTGGGCACTATGTTAGCAGTGTACCTAAAGCAGAAAGACTTTGTGCACACTTTGATATTTGTTTACTTATCGCAAGTAATATCGTCATCACAATATTCAACTTTATCACATATCAGATATTTTCCTCATATCGTGCAGCCCTACTTCAATCCAACAAAAATTAAGGTAGTGATTCATAAGAAGAAGAAACCAAGCTAGGTTTTGAAACAGCTGGTTGAGCAGTTCAGACCAGTTGCATACTCAACATGGTTTGACCAGCGCAAGCGAGGTTTTACACCAGGGTTTGCCCCAATTACCTCGTCTAACCGTCCCTCATTTAAACTAGAGTGAGTTCAACGACCATTTGATTCAACTCTTCACTTACTATAAAAATAAAAAAGAAGGCGTGTTGCTCTCCTTCGGGCCGCCGAGGGACGGGGTGTGGGCGGTGTATCCCCCAGCTAACACTAATTGGATTAGATAGGGTACTTTTGGGAGAAAAAGGGCTTTCCATTGAGCACATGCTCATACCACAGACCATACAAACACCTTATCTAGTTCAGGAGTTCTTTCTCAGGCAGATTGGTTTGACCTGGAGGCTAAAACACTTTACATCCCCAAAACTGCATCTTAAAATTGATTATTTACCTTAAAGCGCGTTATGCCAGAATTAGCTTTGCTATGTAATAAATTATACAATTCCCATGTTCATATGGTGCTTTTTGTGCCATCTTGCAAACAATTATATGAGAAGAGGTAAAAAATAAGACAGGTTAGCTAATAGGCTCATAATTAGGTCATGCAGGTTTGCCTTCTTAAATTCTTAAGGTCAGTTTTAGTGGCCAGGTGCCACTCACAAATTAGGAGCATACTGATTCAATTCAGTGTTTTTAATTTGATCAGTTAAAAATAATTTACCTATTTTTATGCAAAATGTATGCATCATTTGCAATATTGCATAATACGCACAATATGAACGTGGTCATTTTATTTTTTTATTTTTTTTAACACATGAAAAGCACCTAATTAAGCAAAAATAACTGCATGTTGAAATTTGTTGGATTGTATTTGTGGTTGGAAGGAAAACCAGCAGACACAGGGGTACTCCAGGACCGATTCTGGGTACCACTGGGGTAGAACGCACTGCAGCAGGTCTTTGGGTCTCCCGATGTTTCACAGGGGGTTCTCCAAATATAGACTTTACATTGTTTTTAATCTGTGTACATTTTATCAAACATATTTTTCTTTTGAATCATCCTCTAAAGAAAAAATATATATTTCAATTTCAGCGACCTGTGTGCCCCATCTAGTAGATAAAAGAGGTAACTGCATCAAAGTTGTCATCTATTTACAACGGAAAATCCTCAAGTGGGTTCTTAAGTTTATTGCGTCTAAGTATAGGCCCTACGCCTTAAATTTACATTTAAAAGGCTATGCACAACATGCTGCGCGTTTAGTCAATGTGGGCTACATGAGCCTACACTAAGTCCACAACATGTTAGTCTATGGGAATTCCCTTTCTAACCATCAGTATACGGGGTGTGACTGTTACTTGGGAGTTTTATTTTGAGACCGTCTCTTTCCCTGCAACCCATGTAGATTATCACTTTTAGATCATCACTTCAAGAGCAAAGATACAAAGACGCTATATTGTTAAAAAGGAATGACACCTTTGGAAACTGGCAAGTGTAAAATCAAAAGTTTGTGTTCTGGAGTGCTGGTGGAGCGATGCACAACGAAGCTGTACTTTATTATTATTAATGTTAAACTATTGTTTGTAACAAGAAAATAACGAGCTTTTTAAATGTGTGGCATTTGTTCTTTCGGGTGAGCTATTTTTTGTTTGTCAAACATTGGCAACTTCAATAAAACCGATTGGCTAACCTCCTGAATACTGTATAGATGCGTTTGCTTTTGTTTTACAATTATTATGGCCATTTAAATGTGAGAGCGAATAATGCGTAGATTTCTGGTGAGTGCAGCAAAGCTACGGGCGTAAAGTGAAAGTATTTGGTTTTGGAATTTCCGGCTGGCATCACTGAAGCGCCACTGCTGTGTCATACTGACAGCGCTCTCAGACAATACGGTTCCAATTCACAGCTATTTAAACCAGCCAAGACGCGCGCTGGGTTTAGGAGATATAATTTGACTTTTTAATGTTGCTTAATATTGGCAGTTTGTACCTCTACTGCATGTTAAACAGTTTTTTTCCATCATGGGTTTCCACTGTTGCCCCCTTGGTCGACTTCAGAGAAACTAAAAGTACCATACGTTATGGCAGGTGCAAGTCTAGGCATGTTCTGCCTGCTTGTTCTCTTTAAAAGCTGCTTCCTAGGTGGACCTGTGACGTATAGTTCAACAGGAACATTTGTCAGGAGAAACTATTTAGTATCTACCACTTATCTGGCTGCAGCACAGTCATTTGAGGATCACTTAATACCTTAGCAGCAATAATACCCCAGACTCTGATGATGTTGATAGAAGGGAGTCATGCCATGCAAAGGATATGCAAGAAAATATTAAACGTCTACTTTCATTTACTTAACATTGCTGTGTCCCAAACATTATGGTTCCCTGAAATGGGGGGGCTATGTATAAACACTAGTGTCATTTCCACACGGTGAAACCGAAATGTATAATAATGTCCTTTTTTAGAATCTAACAATGTGCACTTTAACCACACGTGTCTATTGTGGTGGCCCGATCAGGAATCGGTACACCACTGGAGTGGAACGGCCCGTGCGCCGGCGCCAAGCACTGGGAAAGATCTTTAACCACGTGTATTTCCCCTGCTCGTATCTAACAGAGCCGCACCGAGGAGAGAGAGCCGGTGGGGAGAATCAGCACCATGGCCAGCGACACGGAGAAAAGACGCGTGAGGAATGCGAGCTAGAAATGAATTAACATTTCTAATTGGACAGGCGCAGCCGGACTGACTCCAAGGAAGAACGAGAGGCCGTACAAAAGACGGGGCGCAACCACAGAGCGGGGCTGAGTACGGAGGGAGACGGAGGCGAAGCCCAGTGAGGTGGAAAACAGCCATTAGAAACAAGCAACGACACCACGGTGGAACCGCGGGTCTTCGGAGGCCCTACAGAAAGGCGAAGGCGAAGGCGAAGGCGAAGGCGGAACGGTCCACCCACAGTCACCGACGGCCGGTTATTTTTTTTCCCCGTTTTTTGAGAACTGTTTTGTTGGAACTTTGTGAAAGTGCCCTGAAGGCACGTGGGAAATAATTAAAATATTATTTTTTGATCTACTCTTGCTCTCTGTCTCTCTCTCCCCACGGGGCGCCACACTATATATATATATATATATATATATATATATATATATATAAATTCAATGAAATAAATGGAAAATAAATAAATGAGGGGTCTTTGTGCCAAACTGACCGGATGTTGCTCATCGAATCGTGGAGCTGTAGACCAGCTCCACAGGAAGGTAAGCCATGGGGTTCTGCTGCATGCTTCCTGTGGACACGTCAGGCCAAAACTTCACCATGTTGGAGGATTGTTGGGGGGGCGGTCCATAGCCTGTGCTCCACCAAATTCCCAAGGGTGTTGGCTTAAAGGTGCAATAGGCCTTTAATTGGATGGTTATTAATTAAAGATACAATAGGTACGATTTTTGTATTAAAACATTGTTACAAGACCATTCTAAATCCCTTCCTATCATTGAAAAAGGCTCACTGACATGTTGACTCAACTGCGCTTATAGCCTTTAAATTTCGGGTTTCAAAATATGCAGTTGGCGGGCTGGCACTCTGTATCAAAACATTGTGTAGCCGCACAAAACTTCAAGCTCATTGGTTGAAAATTGGTTCTAATTGCCACAGCCAATGGTGTTTCAACATCAGCGTGTTCACAGAGAAGGCGGAGGGATAAATATTGTTGCAGTTTGAAAGTGTTTGTTGCTGCTCTTCCTCTCTTGACCATTAAAAGTCTGAAATTACCTATTGTACCTTTAAATTTAGAAAATTTAGCAGGGCTTTATTAGGGGCGCAAAACAATAGTATAGCAGTCACTTTAGTTGAAAAGGTATAGAGCAAGGTGAAGAGAGTGTGCCAAAGGGCACTCTTGAGACTGAAAGGGTTAAATGCATATTGCAAGGTGGCGCAACAGGCTAAGATGCAGCAGACTTGCAGTTGCAGTTCACTGCAGTTGCACACAGAGGACCAGGGTTCGATTCCAAAAGCCAAGTTTGGCCGGCTTGCGTAGTTAGCTGCTCCAGAGGGAGGGCCTCACAATAAGCGCTTTGGACGCCTTGGAATCACAGACACGGTTAGAGAGATGAGACGTCTTGAAGAAGGCATGTCGCTCTTCCTCAGCCCGCCAGGGGGCAGGGTATGGACGGGGTATCTAACACTAACTCGAATTGAAATAGAGGGGGGTAGAATTGGCTACTAAATTGGGAGAAAAAGGGAAAAATCTGCAGGTCTTAATGTCATGCATATTAATCGAATGTAAATGCATTTTTACTGAATTCTGCACTGGCGTGGAGCCCCGTGTGCGTTTCTGTTAGATACAGCAGGACAAGGTTTTGGTCTGGCAGTTCCGCAGCAGCCTCAGCTACGCCCTATTGGAGCATCGCCGCCGGCTCCTCCAGGTGCTGGCACCCCCCGACTCGCCTAGCCCCACTCAGGCCAGGATCACCCCACTCAGGCCAGGATCGCCCCACTCAGGCCAGTATCACCCCACTCAGGCCAGGATCGCCTCACTCAGGCCAGGATCACCCCACTCAGGCCAGGATCGCCCCACTCAGGCCAGGATCACCCCACTCAGGCCAGTATCACCCCCCTCAGGCCAGGATCGCCCCACTCAGGCCAGGATCACCCCACTCAGGCCAGTATCACCCCCCTCAGGCCAGGATCGCCCCACTCAGGCCAGGATCACCCCACCCAGGCCAGGATCACCCCACTCAGGCCAGGATCGCCCAACTCAGGCCAGGATCACCTGCGAGGTCACCAGGAGGCTGACGTCCATGGACAGCCACCCCGTGAGCATGGCGATGGGCTTCGGGGCCAAGTACCTGCAACGTCTCAACGTGGGTGCAGCGCCACAGAGAACTCGCCCACATTTTCACAGTGTTAAACGGGATTAGAATTGAACATTGCTTCCCACTAATTCAGCATCAGAGACAAGCATTATATACACTGCAACAAGTGTCTTAAGGCCTTATTTTTTCACTCAAGCAGAAGACATTAGCTTGTCCTAAGTTAATATTTGCTTGACATTTGCTTGGTCTATCCTGTCTTTGGTATCCATTTCAACTCATTGAAATCCATTTGACTCATTTAAAAGTCTAATTATTTTCTTTCAAAGCATCTAGTATCTAAAATAAAACTTATGGTCAGCATGTTGAAGCTTAACTTTTACTGTCTAAAGCAAACCGTCTGGTTTTAAATAACCATGAGCTTTCAACAAACCCACAGCAGTACAAATTCAATAACGCTACACATCAGCAGATTATCCCGGATTTTTTCATTAATTATTATTATTATTAGTCCAAGCAGTTATAATGTTTTACCTTATACTGTTTTGCCAATGCCACTGTGCAAATTACAGAAATAAAACATTTATGCTCAAAAATGAGTGAGGCCTACATGATTTAGTACGTTTTTGACAAGAATGCCTTATCGTTTTCTTGGAATGTGTAGTTTATTATTCTGTGTAGGTACAAACCGTGCGTTGGTGCATGTGCACAGTTTGAAGCAATTGACAATCATAACTAATCCTGTTATACATACCTAAAGCATTTATCCATAGCTCATATTCATTCTACAATATATTATATATAATATACAATATAATATACAATATACAGTCAGGTCCATAAATATTGGGACATCGACACAATTCTCCTCTTTTTGGCTCTATATACCACCACAATGGATTTGAAATGAAACGAACAAGATATGCTGTAACTGCAGACTTTCAGCTTTAATTTGAGGGTATTTACATCCAAATCAGGTGAGCGGTGTTTGAATTACAACAGTTTCTATATGTGCCTCCCACTTTTTAAGGGACCAAAAGTAATGGGATAATCGGCTGCTCAGCTGTTCCATGGCCAGGTGTGTGTTATTCCCTCATTATCTCATTTACAAGGAGCAGATACAATAATTAATTTGTTTAAACCAAATGATTTGCTTTCATTTTATTTCATTGCACGCAGAGTTCCGACTCCTTCACTTGGCCGTTTGGCAAATTAATAAACAATTTGCCCAGTCCCTAGTTTTCATTGGAAATATACGTACATTTTAACAGGTATATATTAAAAAAAATAAAAAATTACCACACAAAGAAACGTGTGGCTTTCCCACTTGCTTCGTCCAGCCATTGCTAAGGGAAGGTGCTCGCCTCGGAGAAGCGCTTTATAGCACGTGTGTATGAAATTCACTCAAAACGTTTTTAGCCAGCATGATCACTCTGACATCACCTGCAATACATTAATGGAGAGAATAGTGCTGTCATTTATCCTGAAGGATACCAAAGACAGGATGGACCCACTGCAATCTGCACATAAGCAGAGGCACAGCATTGATGATTCTCTACTTATTCTCTCAAAGGGATGAAGCCAATCTATAACTCAATACAGCAACTAATCTATAACTCAATACATCAACTCATCTATAACTCAATAAAAATGGTTGGCATTTATATAGCGCCTTTATCGAAAGCGCTGTACAATTGATGCTTCTCACACACCAACGGCGATTGGCTGCCATGCAAGGCGCCGACCAGCTCGTCAGGAGCATTTGTTAGGTGTCTTGCTCAGGAACACTTCGTCACAGCCCGGGCGGGGGATCGAACCAGCAACCCTCCGACTACCAGACACCTGCTCTTACTGCCTGAGCCATGTCACCCTATACATCAATAACTCAATACATCAACTATCTATAACTCAATACAGCATTAATCGATAACTCAATAAAGCAACAACTCTATACCTCAATATATCAACTAATCTATAACTCAATACAGAAACTATTCAATAACTCAATACAGCAACTAATCTACACCTCAATACAGCAACTAATCTACACCACAATACATCAACTAATCAATAACACAATACAGCAACAAATCTATAATTCAATACATCAACTATTTATAACTCAATACAGTGTCGTGAGCCACGGACCCCTTGCCGAGCTCAGACCTCATGTTCCCACGAGCAGTACCTCACCAGGAGGTGTCTCGGGGACGAACTCTCTTTTCCTTTAAGTACTCTGAACGTCCTGGAGCCCTGGTAAGTTCTACTGAACTTCCAGCCCAGTCTCGAAGTGAAGGGTGTGATGCAAATCTGGTATACGATTTCCTGTATTCACTGTATTCCTCTAAAAGAACCTTTATCACATATGATTATAGTAAGATATACTTTATTATAATCAATCAAAAGAATAGAGTTATACAGCATTTACTACAGCTGACAGGTTATACATCATCTTTCAGTTTGCTAATCATATGCAAGTTCCATATACCCCTTTAGCTCTTTATAATTTCCCTTTCCACCTAGATGTTAAATTCAAGGTACACCCCTCAAATATCCATCCTCTTTGGCCTTAGCCTTATCCTATAGCTCCCCCTTCTGGACGTTTAAAAGAAACTATTCCTAGAATATTATGTTTATCTAAACTCTAAAAACTTTTCTACATTTTTCTACCTTATATAGTATCTTAATGAAAAATAAAAGACATAAAAATGAAAGGAAACTTATAACTTTTAAATCACCTAATAATGCTACCTTCTATAGTATCTTACTGAAAAAGAAAAGACATAAAAATGAAAGGAAACTTATAACGTTGAACTTCTATGTACTACTTTTCCTACTTTTACAAGTAATATAGATTATAATTACCACTCAAGCTTGATTATAGTTGTTCTGCGTTGCTCTTTCGACATCAGTCCTGTTGCCACAACTCTTGGGCTGAGTCCGCACCGCGTACATCACTCTGTTCTCCATATCCAGATCCTGGAGTGGCGCGCAGAGGGAGCGCGCCACTCCAGCTTGACTACAGCTGTCTTGCGTTGCTCTCTCTTCAACAGCCCATAGATATCTTCTGAAGCAAAATTCTAAGATGCTTTTTCTTCTCTCTTCTCCTTCTTTTTTCCTGCTCCTTTTTTACGTCTAAAAGCTCACTCCTTATATATCCTTAACTTGTATAAAAGTGTCCCTTTTTTTGATAAGAAATGTCCCCAGTATACCGAGTGGAAAGACATTTATCTCTTATGCAACTTTTTTAATGACCATATTCATCATTTTTGTTTGTATCACTGTCATTTTCTCATACCTCAAAGGAAATTTCCCCAATACTTTATCTCATGTGCCCCTCCGGTTGGGAGTTTCCACCATCTCAGTATACGAGTCGAAAAACACTAGCTCTTTTGTATTTTTTTAAGGAACCTATTCATCACTGGTGTCTGTCTCAATTTCATAGTTTCACCATCTCAATACACTCTTCAGGTGCCCTTTTTTGTGGCACCTTAAGGGATCTACAAAGGACATCCAATTAATAGCCGAGTGTAAATCACCCCCCAACTCCTCTACAGTCAGTCCTTTGAATCTATCCAATAAATTATCAGATTATCATTTCCCATTATCTATATTGTTTTCCTCATCTTTTTGCTTTAACCAGGCCTCATGCTCCTCCCCTGTAGGGTTGGGGTATTCCCCGACAGCTCTCTCAGCATGTTGAATCTCCTCCAAGGTTATGCTGGAACTCATTCTATGCATGGCCTCAGTCAGAACTTTAACCTTGCTCCTTAAAACCCTAAATCTAAGTCCCCCGACTTCAGACTCCTCTTCTGACAAGTAGGGCTGCTCATTATCTCTGAACCACATATTTTTCCTCTTACGGGCGTTCTTGCTACCACCTCGATGGCGTGTGCGAGGGGTTAACAATGCATTCCTTCCTAACCCATCCCTGTCAATCTCTCATCAGGGGGGCCTAGGGCCGGGTCCTCGACACCCCCTTCAACCCCTCGCACTAAGCCAATCTTAGCCCGTAAATGCCTCTCAATTAACCCATACAGCATTAATATCCAGAGATCAAACGGTAGGGAGTACCAAGTACTAACTGGGCTCCCATCTGTCATCCTCCTCATTGTTTTTTATCATCAACCAAGCCCATGAGCGCACCTAACAATGGGAGTGTTCTCCTGCACATATGCCTATATGATGTAAGCTGAGCAGAGTACTCACCCCTCCCTTACATTTTTTCTCTTTATCTGTCACAAGAACAATTTATTCTTTTAAGCAGTCCTCTGACTATATGCATGAGAATACATATCTGGATATATAAATCCTAGGTTATATTATACTTTTCTTCCATAATCCCTCCTTTTATCATATAAATGATAACATGTTCAAAGAGAAAAATAATTTGTCTACTTTGCTCATCCTGATACATAGAATAACATAAGATAATCATACTGATTCATAAGATAAACATAGAATAACTAGGAATAACTATGGAAAATATTCTATATAATTTCCCTCTTTTGCGGCTTCTAAGGCACACACAAAGCAAGCTTATCCAACAGTAATGTGCCTGTTTCGTGCCTCACTCCATCGTTAGCCACCTCATTTTAGACAGTTGCACATCCGCAGAGTGCTAATATAAAAACAAAAAATTAAATAACAAAACAATGATGCAACCAATAGTCCCAAAAGCCACTCCTCTACAGGAGCCTCGTATCCGAAATCCTGTCCATTCCTGAGCGTTGTCTTCATGTTGAAGCAGACGCATTCCAGGCCTCCACGCATGCCTCCTCGCAGCGTGAAATGGGCAACGTCCCTCACATCTTCGGAACTTCACCCCCTTCAACCTCGTAACTGCATCTCAAGACCAGGAAGCTATCCCTTCCATCAAGGAGAGCCTGGCGATCCAGAAAGACCTTTCTCTTCGTATCGCCACCTCCTGTCCTCGTTCGGTACTTCTCCTTCAGGGGTTTACCCCAAACTGTCTTTAAAGATAGAATAACACACAGATAATACAAACCCCTCCCCCACATAGTTCTTCCCGTTCGAGTGTTTTTACAGCTGCCAAGCGGGTATTATGCTTCTCTTGATTATATGTCTAGTCTGTTGTTTACCTTCAAGGTCTTCATAGTTATAAGGAAATACATTCCTGTGCATTTTTACAACATTTCCTCTTTGTTTATCATAAGGAGAGAACTTAACTGTGCCGATACATGGTAGGGGTGTGACTAGTCCTTCTGGCAATGGTTAATTTGGAATGTCTGAATATACAGTTATTGTATGCTCTAAGATTTCAAATTTTTCTCTGTGATTTTCTATGTTGATGATGTTGACGCATTCAGTCTTGTTCGAAACAAAGCACGGGCTGCAGAGACAACCGTACAGGCCCCTGGCCCCCTGCCTAAACTTCACGGTTATCTCACAGTTTAGACAGGAATCTAGTGGGGGTATTTGAGGTTGCAGGTGTTAAATAACCTCCTCTTATCTCCCAAGGCAAACAAGGTTTCACTACATGATTACGATACCCTCCTAATTCTATGGGATAACTGAGCGTATCTGTTTCGTTTGCCAACCCCTCCTTTAGGGCTGTCACTGGGGATTGTGATTCACTGGCTTCCACTTGTTCGTTTTCCATAATCCATTGCCTGGTTATATTCTGCAAGAGATCAGATACAATTTTTCTTTATTTTATATTATTTTTCCATCCTACCTCTACCGGAATATATTATAAGTTTTTCCATGCACCTTTGATTATTTACACTCCCTGGGAACTTAATTATTTTATAAATTTACACTGTTTCGACTAGGCCCGGTGGACAATTTGGGGGATTATTATTATTTTTACTTTTATTATGGACACACACTACAAGATTTCTCTTTTCACTTTGAGAATGGTTATTTATTAACCAGCAGGATTTTTCCAATCAATCTTAAACTTCCAACTGATCAAGTTACATCTCTGTTGGATGCGTGGATTTATGTATACGGTTTGCTGGTTTGGTGAAGGAGGCCATGCAACTGTTCTTACACGGGACATCTTGGAGTTTAGTCTTGGATTTGTAACTTTAGTGTGGGGACTCCTGTGAACTATGATTGGATAGTTTGAGGACTCTGTTGAATCCCCTTCTTTGTTTGTAGGCCCTAGGCGTCAGGTGACAGTTTTGATTTCTAGGTACACGAGAGATATAAATCATTCTCTGGGCAATCATTCCCTACACTTTGATTCACAAGTATCCGCATTTCCATGGACATACAACTGAGGACTGTTATTATTTGTGACCCATCAAACACAAGCATGATCAGGTATATAATTTATATTATTTCTTAACACCTGCCTATTAGAAAAATTAGAATTTAGATAATCCACAGTTAATGCATGTTGTACTAATACCAGCCACTTAGTAAATTTGTAATTCCATATTTGTATTCCTAAGGTGCCTGTTATTGACAAAAAATCAAATCTCATATTCAGCATTCAAATTATGATCTTTGTCTGAAATCTTGCCCTTCTGCATTCCTAGTAACCAAATAAAACCGTGTTTTGGTTTTAGAACTCTCCTAATGAGTTTAATTACTGTTACTATGTTACCAAGATTCAAATCAAGAGCTCGGAGGAGGGAACTCGCCATGGATAGAGCTAACGGTACTGCTTCACCGTTCTCCCACACTCCCAGATTTCCCAGGTATGCATACTGTTGTCTATGACGCCTGCACCTTAAGCATACAAAAATGACATATAGTATTCCTATGATTAGTATTTATCATTAAAATAAATTAGTTGAGGCTTAAATCCATGTTCTTGCTTCCCTGTGTACTTAGTCCTGAGTGGTGGCATAAAGTAGTCAGGGATATAATTTTTGAAATAATCCTGGTTTTGTGCATTATTCCCTATATCTCCAGCATTGGCCTCCCACCAACCACTCATTAACGTATAATGAATCCATTCTGCCCTGTAGTTTGTTTTAGGATTTTTTCCTTTCATAACTTTAGTCCAGTACCAACTTATCCAATTTCTAAGTTGTTCTTCTACGGGCCTATATCTGAAGGTTACGTATTCATCGCCTTCCCATGTGCATGCCATTGTCATTACACCCTTTTTAACGTCGTTTTTAGAGATTGATTTTTCCCTTATATCTTTTTCGTCTTCCGTATTTACCGATATTGCATACTGCCTCATTTCTTCTATCATCTGCTTTTCTTTCTGAAGTATTTCCTCTACTAATTCTCGAGAAGGTATTACTGTCTTAATCAACAACGATGGCCTTGCTTGGATTGTATCGGCTGCCCAAATGCCCTTTCGAAATTTGCCTTGACTCCAATAGGCTAATGTACACAGTAAATTTCTATTCTGATATACATATGTATGTGTCCACCCTAGTTCCTTTTGCATCATTATTGACTTATCTATTTTGGGATATTGTTGCGGGTCCCCTATATATAGACTAGTGAGAAATGGTGTTGTGGGTCCCCATATTATTCCTCGTTCTAATTGCGACCATCAAAGTCCAGACTCGGTAACCCTTTCCTTATAATCAAGGGGTATTTAAGCTCACATCTCCTCGCCCTTTTTTTTTTTCGGGACCTCCCGCTTTACTTTACGCCCCAATGAGCTTGGACAGTATCGAGTTTGCCTGCCTCTTGAACATTTCTGTTTCCCGTCTGTGATGATACAGCTGACATCACATTCTATCATACTTTTTCATTTTCTGACCGCAATTTTCAGTACTGTTTTCACTTCCTGGTGATGTCATGTTGCATTCACACCAGATCACATTTATTTCCTTAGTAACGCATGTGTATTGGGAAGGGACTCAATATTGTCCTCGACAACAGCATTAATCTATAACTCAATAAAGCAACAAATCTATACCTCAATATATCAACTAATCTATAACTCAATACAGCAACTAATCTGCAACTCAATACAGCAACTAATCTACACCACAATACATCAACTACCTATAACTCAATACAGCATTAATCTATAACTCAATAAAGCAACAAATCTATACCTCAATATATCAACTAATCTATAACTCAATACAGCAACTAATCAATAACACAATACAGCAACTAATCAATAACTCAATGCATCAACTAATCTATAACTCAATACCACAACTAATCTATAAATTAATACATCAACTAATCTATAATGAATTCAGGAAATAATCTGTAAATCGATACAGCAACTAATCTATGAATCAATGCAGCAACTAATCTATAACTCAATAGAGTATCTAATCTATAAATCGATACAGCACTGTTACTTATTTCCTTGATCTGTTACTGATTTCCTTGAAGGTTCTTGAGAACCTTCAGCTTCTGCCAAGAACCTCGAGTTCAGTCACTTGCAATAGCGCCACAAGGCCACCAGATGCTGGGATGCATCCACTTTGTGTTTCAAGTTTTTCAACAGGACCCACAGATCTGATAGCGGTACTTTTGGCTATTTCTAGCTTCTGGTATGGTGCATGGTTTAGTTTTGTAATCCATTTAGCATGAGGATGGAGGTGCCATTTCACAAAAATATTCTGGGAGATGCACTGAAGATGCTCATGGTTTTCACACACAGAGAACACGCACGCACACTCATACATACAGACACACACTCACACACACACACACTACAAATACACACACATACACATACACACACAGTACAAATACATACACACACACGCGCGCGCACACACACACACACACACACACACACACACACACAGTACAAATACACACACGTGCGCGCACACACACACATCCTCAGAGTACATTAACACAGCCTGCAAGCCCCCAGCCATACAAACACACACACAGACACAAACACACACAGCATATACTCATACACACACACACACACACACACACACAGAGCACACAGCGCAGAGTGCACACACACAAATACACTCACGGACACACACAACACAAACTAATACACACACAGGCAGAGTACAAATACACACATACAGACAGACGCACAAATACACACATGGATGCGCGCGCGCGCACACACACACACACACACACACACACACACACACACAGTCCACCTGATCACATCGATAAATGGTTTGCTAGGCTACGCTCCTTCAGTGTGTGCAGCAGGATACTGGCCCTGGGGAGGCTATGCTCCTTCAGTGTGTGTTTCTTATACTAGAGTTAATTTACACTACTGTAGATGAATGTCATTCATTGAACTGATTTTAGCCCCGTCCTGATCTACTCATTTTGAGCACAAACATAAACCCATACAGAATATGAAATAAGTACTACTGTAGCATCAGGTCCACAGTAATAAATAACAGAAAGATCTTCAATGTTTCTATAATTCAGGTTTAATCACATACAGATTTTACAGGAACAGGTTCAGACAAAGAAATCATGACACAATAAATAAGGAAACTAAATACATTACTGTTCACAATAATGAAAGGAAATAAGTACACTGCAGTGATCATTCTGCATTCTCCCTTTGAGCTGGATTCACCCACACAACTTTGCACACTGGAACTCTTGGGAAAATGAATGAAATCAACTGTAAAAACTAGTAAAATACAGTAAACCTTTATACAAAGACACAGGTACAGGAGACAGAATTATTACCTCAAAAGCCTTTTACCATCTTTCACCAGAATCACACTCTTAAATGTTATACTCATGTTTTAATCATCTAATGTACATAAACACACCATGACTATATACAATATGATTTTTAATATAGAAAAAATGTGTGTGTGTGTGTGTGTGTGTGTTAGAGTGACTGTGTGTGTGTGTGTGTGTGTGTGCGTGTGTGTGTGTGTATTATGTGTGTGGGTGTGGTGGAGGTGTGTGTGTGTGTGTGTGGGTGTGGTGGAGGTGTGTGTGTGTGTATGTATGTGTGTGTGTGTGTGTGTGAGTGTCTACTCCAGTTGGCAGAGGGACACTGAGCAGCCCTCCCACACTCTAAACCCAGCACAGAGGGGTGTGTGTTGAGTGAAGTGTGTGTGGAATGTGTGCAGGAGGGTCAGTGTGTCAGAGTCAGAGACGCTGTAGAAGGACAGAGTGCCAGCCGGACGGTCCACATACACTCCTACCCTGTACACACACACTCCTGCACCAGCACCATCATCACACACTCCTGCTCTGTGGTAGGGGGAAGGGCGGGCAGGTAGGTCTGTGCGGTTATTATTGTGCCAGACAGAGAAACTGTGTTTATCATACTCCAGACTCCAGGAGATTTTATTCCATCCAAACCCACAGTCAAGATCCCGTCCTTTCCTGCGGATTCCTTTATATGTCACTGCTATATGAACCCCTCCCCCCTCAGACACACTGAACTCAGCCTCCCAGTAACAGCGCTCACCCACACTCTCTCTGCACAGAACCTGGGGCTCAGATTGAAATCTCTCTGGATGAGGATATGGCTCCTCTCTCCCCGGTGTCTCTCTCACCTTCCTGTTCCCCTCAGACAGAGACAGCTCTCTGTGTGCTGTGTCTGGATCCAGTGTGAGCCAACAGCCGTCTGCACACCAGAGACATTAATGACATTAATTATTATTCATATTCACCTCATTATGTGAGTGAGAGATTTTTTGATGAAGTCGCTCACACACACACACACACACACACTACAATGTGTATCTATGGAAAGTGTTCTGCATCGATAAAGACTCACATTTCCTGGGTCCTGGTTTGATCCTGTTCTTTCCTCCATGTTCCGCACTGTAAGAAACACAGAACAAAGTGAGTGAGTGAGTGAGTGAGTGAGCGAGCGTGCGTGCGTGTGTGCGTACTTACAGCGGTGTGAGTGCGTGTGCGTGTGTGTCTGTGTGTGTACTTACAGCAGTGTGTGTGTATGTGTGTGTGTGTGTATACTTACAGCAGTGTGTGTGAGTGTGTGTGTGTACTTACAGCAGTGTGAGTGTGTGTGTGTGTGTACTTACAGCAGTGTGAGTGTGTGTGTGTGTGTGTACTTACAGCAGTGTGTGTGTGTGTGTGTACTTACAGCAGTGTGAGTGTGTGTGTGTGTGTACTTACAGCAGTGTGTGTGTGTGTGTGTGTACTTACAGCAGAGTGAGTGTGTGTGTACTTACAGCAGTGTGAGTGCGTCCCGTTTAGCAGCAGACAGCGCTCTCACTCCTGAGCGTCTTGGGTGATTGTATCTCAGGTCCAGCTCTCTCAGGTGTGAGGGGTTTGAACACAGAGCTGAAGCCATAGAATCACAGCCTCTCGGTGTGACTCTACAGCCTGACAGCCTGCAGAGAGAAGAACACACACACACCTTATAGCATATTCACATAAACTAACAGAGCTGTGTGTCTCACACACCTTACAGCACATTCACATAAACTAACAGAGCTGTGTGTGTCACACCTTACAAAACATTGACAGTGTTCCCCAAAATGTAAGTAGTAGGCCAATTTGGTGCATTTTAAAATGTTAAATTAATCTCTAATACATGCCTTTTTTCTTAAGCATTTTGTTAAGTTTAAGTTCAAATATGCCGACATCACATACAATTTAATCTTGTACTGCCATTAAACAGAAATTTCTTCTGAAAATATGGTTATGATAACTCTGTACTTGAACAAACAAATTATTTTACAAACCTGCACAAGGCTGGGATGGGCTACAAGAAAATAAGCAAGCAGCTTGGTGAAAAGTTGACAAGTGTTGGAGCAATTATTAGACATTTTGGGCGACAACCTCCTTCCCTCAGTGAGAGCATTGAAAATGGGTCGTGGATGGGTCTTCCAACATGACAATGACCCAAAACATATGACCAAGGAGTGGCTCAAAAATAAGTATATTAAGGTCCTGGAGTGGCCTAGCCAGTCTCCAATTCCTCCCAAGATCTGTGCAAACCTGGTGAAAAACTACAACAAACGTCTGACCTCTGTGCTTGCCAACAAAGGTTTCTCCACCATGTATTAAGTCCTATTGTTCTATGGATCAAATACTTATTTCATGTGAAAATATGATATTAAATTTATTAAATTTATATGATGTTGTTATTGTGGATTATTTTGTGATATTCTGTCTCTCAATGTTAAAATGTACCTATGATTAAAATTCTACACAGTTCCATTCTTTGTAAGTGGGCAAACCTACCAAATCAGCAAGGGATCAAATAATTATTGCTCCCACTGTATATAAGGCAACTATAAGGTTGATAGTTGCCGTGCAAAACTGTCGAAAAATCACAGAAGGCACGAAAACAGGGAAACCAGAGATGCCAAAGACAGGGACCACCTCCGAATAAGGCAATTAGGCAAGAGCCCCGATTGGGACACAGCCGAGGAATGTCCAAATGCCAGCTGCCCATTTTCTACCACAGTCTGAAGACTCACCTCTTCACACTGTACCTTGACTCCTCTGTGGGAGTCTGCTAATCTATTGTCACTTATCTTCACCAGCCTCAGACTTTAGCCCTGTGTTGTATTATCTACTTTAATCTAGGACTTTCACGTGTGTATTTGTCTCAGAACTGTAGTTTCTGACCTTATTACTTACAGACCTGGCCTATCTACCTTGCGTACTAGACTTATGTTCATTGCTTTATAACCGTCCTATGCAAATTGTACCTTATCGGACCTGTTATGTTGTTTGTTCTGACTTGATTTACCCTTTTTTTTGTACATCGCTTTGGATAAAAGTGTCTGCTGAATAAAATGTAATGTGATGTGATGTTTGCCCAGAAATCACAGAATACGTCACTTCCCTGACAAACACACAGCCATAATTATTCATATAGAATATCATTATTTTACTATATTATTTTATATTATAGCCTACGATAGGCGGCCTGTAGCGTAGTGGTTAAGGTGAATGACTGGGACATGCAAGGTCGGTGGTTCAATCCCCGGTGTAGCCAAAATAAGATCTGCACAGCCGTTGGGCCCTTGAGCAAGGCCCTTAACCCTGCATTGCTCCAGGGGAGGATTGTCTCCTGCTTAGTCTAATCAACTGTACGTCGCTAAGAGCGTCTGCCAAATGCCAATAATGTAATGTAATATACTGTAATATAGAATGATCTTCTTGTGTTTATATTTGGAAACGAAAATGGAAAGGAGGTCTGTGCACCTACATAATCCCCATCATAGATAAATGTGATCATTGCATTACCAATCTCATATGTACTATGGATCGCTTCTTGATCAAAAATTCTGTGAGACCACAATCTCCTAGTTTTAACTTATACTGATGCCAATTGCACATGATACTAGTTGGTCACTACAATTGTTTTTTAAAAAGCTGAAATGTTACTATGTAAATTCCCCACATTTATTTTGAAAATGCCCGTTTAAAAAAATGTACATTTCCAACCCCGATTGAAGGGTTTGTATTTGTACTCACCCCAGTCTCTGCAGTTTACAGTGTGGGTCCTCCAGTCCAGCAGAGAGCCCTCTCACTCCTGAATCCTGCAGCTCATTGTCTCTGAGCTCCAGATCACTCAGCTCTGAGTGAGGAGAACGCAAGACTGAGGCCAGAACATCACAGCAGCCCTCTGTGAGATTACACCAACCCAGCCTGTGGAAAAACCACATACACATGGACACACACACAAACATTAAAATTCACTGGTGATTGTAATAATGTTCACCTTGGCAGTTCATACATATGTAATTTCCTATGTGCCTATGCATCCCTGAGTGCTACATACAAAAAACAGGGAGATGGTTGTGTAAATTACATTCATAAATTATTATGAAATTATTTAATAAATTAATCCACCAAATTCTAAGGCAATTCTTTAGCTTCATTAACCAACAAAAGATTAAGGTTTGGAACCTACTGCAAGTATTTCATTACCAAACATTTTCTCTATGATGAATCTGATTAGCAAACATCTGCAAACACAAGAAACAGTGCTCATATGATCACTGTGGGGATCCCCCGTGATATGTTCTTCGGTCAGCAAACATATATGCATTTTTAAAAAGTTCAACATTCATCATTACACATAAATGGATAAAAATAACTGTTAATGGACAGTTATTTTTCTCCTAGTCTTGTAACCATTTATATAAGGGATACGTCTGGTCCATTGTCTCCATTGGTCAGTTTGCGTTCAAGCCGCGCCAATATCCACGATGATCACAAAACTTTTCATTTTACTCTGCGTTTAGATCACCGTTATCTACTTTGTAACCTAAATTAACTTCATGTTATCATCACGTCGCTAGTAGCCTCCCAAAGTAAAACAAAATGAGTTATTTTGTCCTTTGACCTTCTCAGCGATTGTCGGCAAGACCACCAAAGCCTGCTGAAGCAAATGACTCATGACGACCTATGAATTATTTCAGTAACATTCAGTGAATGTGTCCAGATAAACGTTTACACAAATGACTTGTGTCAGTGTCATCAGGTGTAACGTAAAGTAGCAAGCTTGCTAAAGTTAGTGCAGTATTATTGCAATAGCGTTAGCAATACCGTTGCTTATCAACCAATAAACGACTGTTCAGGAAGAATACATTCACCATAAAACATAGTTCCATTAAAAATACATTTATATAAAGTTTGTCATGTCCTTCTTTTGTGAACATTTCTAAAGATAAATGTAATAATTGTCGTATAAAAGTCTTATGGAACTCAAACCTGTGGTATATCGTGGATATTGACACAGATAGGGGGTGTACATTGTCAACTAAAAGTAATTTAAATATGATGACTTAGTATTCTGGCCATTCATTTTGAAATATTCACTAAGCTAAATTCAAAATTACGTTCTTCGCCATTTATCTGTGGCCTGGTATGGTATGGTATGACAGTAACCAGTAACCATGACGACATTGTTTAAAATGTGGCAGAAGAGTCGGTCGGTTACCGCGGCTATGATAGCTGGTTTACTGTAAGCTTTGTTCATTTTATCAAAATACAATTGTACACAGCTTATAGCCATCACTCGTCAAAAAACGTTCACCGCAAATTGTTCCCCTCCACCGTTGTTACTGTTGAACATAGCTTTATGTTACATTACCTCATGAAGTCTACCACTGTCACAGACAATTTATATATGCACCGGTAAATAAAATAAAATACCAGTCAACAAAAGAATGTCCAACTTCCTAACCAGTAATGATATTATTGCTCAGACCTGCTGCGAAACTACACCCGCTAACAGCTGAAGCAGAGCCAGAGGTGCTTAGCTACGTTCAATTTCATTTCCCAGGTTTCCACCCACTTCTGGATTCCGTTTAAATCCTCGTGAATTATTATGGTAGATTCCAAACTGTTCGCAAACCCTCCCAGTTTGGTATCATCTCCAAATTTAATCCACTCTGAAATGCCTCCAGTAATTCCGACATCTTCATTTTGATATAGTGAGACTATATATGGTACCTTTTTAGATGTGTATTTTAAAAAAATAAAATACATCGTAGGCTACTAAATGCTGTATTTCCAGGGCACTACATACGTAGTGGTAGTGGTCCCACATGGTCTGGTTTCACATACAATATTGACCCGTTAACTATATAGTGATAATAAAAGGAACAAAAAAAAATCCGATATCCGATATGACCTTTGTGACTTTGTGAAAATATATGAACACATTTGCTGAAAATAAAATTTTGGAAATGACTAAATATCATTCTAATGGAGGTAAAAATCAAGTTAATTAGCATAATTTTACCTATATATTTTATTCTAAACGGGAAGATTTAATTTGCCATTGGCCCATAATCGTTTTGAACCCTCCCCAATAATGCGATAAGGTTATGTTCTAAATTAGATTTTCCGACTTCAATCACTTCAAAAAAACAGACAATAGTGTTCAAAATAACCGTTTCCTAATCAAGTTAGGTCAGAGAACGCAGCACAACGCTTTGTTTGATTTTTCATCGCAATTTTAATATTACGCAACACTTTCGTCAAGAACTTAGCGATATTAGCCTGCAATAATAACACATCGCAGGATACGGGTGTTATTGTCAAGAGCCTGGAGGCTGGGCTGGATTTGCCAGAGTTGGGTGGGGCTCGGTGTGCACATGGATCCACGCATGTGACGTGCCGGCTCGGGTTTGGGGGCGTGACGCAGCTGTTTCCCGTTGGGCTAATAAGTCAGGTTTAAAAGAAGCAGGTAAGGGGCAGACGTGAGAGAGACGCCGGGGTTGAATGTTGGGTTCCGCGAACGGAATTTTAACTGATTATAGTTCAGTTCGTTGTGTTTCTTTTTTTTTTTGTTTCGGCTGTCTCCCGCATTGGCGGTGGTTAGCTGGCTGACAGCCCCGGGAAATTGTGGACGCTACACGGGCGATAGTATTCGCAAGTGGGACCAGCGCTGGGCGATTCCGGTAGAGCAGCGCGGTGTGGAGTCGGACTGGTGCCGCGGCAAAGACCGCGCGACTTGGAGGAAAGACGCAGTGGGACTACACTCACCCTGACGAGGTCTTCCACGCGGCGGAAAAGCAACGGGCGGACCAGGACCGGAGCCATAAGAATAGGAACCTGTGGAGGGGGCGGGAGTCAGCTGGTGCTTTTCCCGCTCCCGACATTATGACGAGAGACCTTCCAACATAAAGGCACAACATTTAATTCGTCCATTGAGCCCATTTATTTTTTAATATTTATATGTTCGCAAACATTCTTCATTTTTGTGGCTCGGACTGTTCATATTTATGGACCGTCTGAAAAGTTGTCGTCAAATAAAAATGTTAATACCTTTGGTTAGAGTTCAAATGTGTTGCGGACCAGGAGGACGTGAGCATACGATCAACTTTATCAATTGATGAAAAAAATACAAAAAACTTTCAAAGGCAATCAAACGCCTCGAATCGAAACTAAATACTGTAAGCTCTCACAATGTAACCCTAATCTGCGATCTGGCCCTGGGTTTATTGAATGTGGCAGATGTTGAAGTCCACTAGGCCTTAATTTAAGGAGTTAAGTACAGGTGATTAGACTAAGCAGGAGACAATTGCTCAAGGCCCAGCGGCTGTGTGGCTCTCATTGCGGCTACACCGGGGATCGAACCACCGACCAATTTCGAGTTTAGTTTTAAACAAAAAGAAAAATATTCTTGCATGCATGTCGTTGGCGCGTTTGATCAGTTCTCGGAGCTAAAAAAAAATATGTTGCTGAAATGTTTGTCGTGCATGACTACAGATTAAAAGGAGGGGAAAAATCTGTTATAATTAATCCGTACATTACCACCGTCTATTGGAGCGGAAGTGATCTTCGTGCAGAGGAACAACAGCCTGAATTTGTTTCTTGGACTGCCGTAATGCCAATTGAGATCCATTAAAGTTTCATGTGTGCGTCAGTCGCAAATAAGCATTATCTCCAAACAACTGCAGCCTTATTAACTTAGTAAACACCTAGCCACATGTCTTACAAACATGAGTTGCTGAATTTATGGTTAAGAAATCGATTAGCTATTGAAAAGTTTCCTCAGCTCTCTCCTAATGATGCCAGCTCCATTCCTCCACCATTTTGTCTCCCCCAGAATTATGGGAATGGTAGTTTTGTTCTATGGTTTAACCAAATGAATAACAACACAATTAATGATTAACAGATCACTATTGTAGGCTGTGCTATAAGGAAGCATCTGCGCGCCAAAATGAAAATGCAGATTTTGGCACGGATATACTTCGAAAGAGCGACACATATGTTCACTGACTAATCAGAAACACCTGGAAAGCCATTTGTTCCAACTGAAATGAAATCGGGGACCATGCATAAAAAGGGCTGTAATTCCTACATAGATATGGATGCAAATACCCTCAATATAAAGACAACAGTCTGCACTTTTAACGCCATCTTTCATTACACATGCACTGGAGTACCGAGCCAAAACTTGTACCACTGTCCAAATACTTACGGACTGTATATAGGTCAGGTTGGTTCTATTCACCTGTGGTACCTTCTCTTAAGCACTGTACCACAGGCAAATCCTTTCCTTTTGTATCATCACACTTTTTGAACATATGTAAATGATCTCATGAAGAATGGAAAATGCACAAATTCACACATATTTCTCTGCATGGATTAAGTCAATTCAGTGAAATTTTCAATTTCAATGTGCTCAGACTGTGACCTGTTCAGCCCATTTGACTGGCTGTGATAGATTTCGTATCACATTTCTGTTATATCCATTCTACCCTTACTTTACACCTTGCCAGCCAGCAGAGGATGGGCTCCCCCTCTATAGCCAGGTTCCTTCAGAGATTTCCCATTGGGGAGTTTTTTCTCGCCACTTTTTGACGGTGAAAAGCATCTTAGTGACTGTCTTCTATTAAAAGCGCTACACAAATTAAACTGCAGTACAGGTGATTAGACTAAGCAGGAGACAATTGCTCAAGGCCCAGCGGCTGTGTGGCTGCAGCACCTCCTTACAGTCAGCACAAAAGTCCTGTTCTGCAGGTGGGAATGAGCTCCTTACAGTCAGCACAAAAGTCTTGTTCTGTAGGTGGGAATGAGCTCTTTACAGTCAGCAGAAAAGTCCTGTTCTGTAGGTGAGAGTGAGGTGTACTGTATTGTGAGGAGTACAGCTCCCCTTCATCAGAGAGTGGGGTAAAATTAAGGATTTGATAACAGTTCATAGCAGGTAGTGAATAGTGGAGATGGATGAAGACTGTATTGTGTGACAGACCTGAAACATTTTACTATGCAGGTGGTCAGTCTTTTACCACATCAATCAGACATCCAACATCCAGTCATCACCTGTGCCCTGATACTACAGACTCCACTGAAACCTTACATTCTTGTCAGGAACCACAAACCTGGCAACCCTAAGACTCATCAGGTTTTATCCTGCTTTTCTTTGCTGTGATAGAGGAGTAAGAAGAGAGGGGTGAGACTAATGTGGACAAAGAAAGAATGCCGATGGTCAGAGTAGTAAACTGAGAGAGAAAGAGCTTTTCATCATTTCACTGCATAGAGCCATAATCATTAATTCTATTGAGTTAAGGTCACACAGAACACCGCACTACTCACCCCAGTCCCTGTAGTTTACAGTTTGGACTCATCAGTCCAGCACAGAGCAGCTTCACTCCTGCATCTCCCAGGTTATTGCAGCTGAGGTCCAGATCTCTCAGAGGTGAGTTTGATGACTGGAGAGCTGAGGCCAATATTTCACATGACTCCTCACTTAGGTCACAGCTGTTCAGTCTGTAAAGAAGAATGAATACATTATAGAATAAAAAGGTGAGGTAGGATGTAAATGATAACATCTTTCAGAGTGGACAGTGAGTTAGTTTGGAATGCTGTGGGACATTTGGCACAGTTAATGGTAAGATGTAAAATATAACACACATCTGTCACAGAGGCCAGGGAGTTAGCTTTTTTCCTTTTGGTTTTCTGTGACAAACTTCCCACAGCATTGCAAGCTAACACAGTTAAAGGCGGACTGACATACACGACATGCTCATATCCTGTGGGCTCCCTACATAAACATGCACAACAATACTGTAGACACAAAAGAATTCAAATAAAAAACACGAATTAATAATAAAAAGAAAAATCCCCCAAAAACTGCTTTCACATTTATTGGCACCCCTGCTTTAATTTTGTGCTGTAGCTGTACCCAAGTACAAGTGATTCCTTTTGTGTACGTGTATTTGCTTGTCTTTAGTTGTGAGGCGTAGCAGAACTTTAAAATATATCAGATACATTCAACTACCTTCTGATACTGTAACTGTTTGATGTTTCAAACAGTTTTTTTCAGTAGGCCTATTGCATCACTGATGTCTTTGACTGTTTTTTTTTTTTTTCTCTGCCCTTAACAATGTTTTTAATGGCTTTCTTGACTTCAATTGGCACAATTCTGGTCCTAACAGAAAAAAAAGCCAATAACAGAATCCATGGCACTCAAAAGGCAAGAATCAAGACTAGATACTGAAAGCGTTCACCCCTTCAGTTTTTATAGGTTTGTTTTCTACACTCAATATGCCACAATGACAAACTACTTAAGTTGTCAAGCGCAGCATTGAGTGGATGGCGATTCGATGCAAGCGGAGATAATTGTCGGGTGGCAAATATTGAAACGGGGTAAGCGGTTTGTTACGTCCCATTCTTGGTGAACATACGCTTGCCATGTGGTATGGGTTTGTGTGTCAAAAATGAAGTTCTGATCTCTTCTTTATTTTCTTTTAAAATTATTATGTTTACGGTTGTGATGCAGGTTGCGTTTGGGCTGGGGTTTGCGTGACAGCGGTAAAGTAAAGTAATTAAATCTAACTCTCTTATTCTTACTGTGTTTTGTGTGTTCTCCTGCTCCTGACTATGTAAGAGGTGGCGCGCCGTCAGTCACTGTTTTCCCTGATTAATAATTTTAGTATTTTATTATCCTCTGATTTAGTAACGTGCCTTATCACTGCTTAAGATGTACATTCAGGAGCGTGTAATAGCTGCGGGTCTATCAGGGGGTGGCGCATTATGAAAGAGGGGAGCAGGTAACCTGAATCGTGGGCTTCCTGAATGGTTTATAAACTCCGACTTGTCGTTGTGTTTTTATTGTATGTGTCTCTTCAATTCATGCCTTGTTCAGAGTGCTAATTTGGGCATACAGTATCTCTCCGTGTGATATCCCTACAATTTGCAGTGTAACACTGACTTTCTCGTTCACTTTGGCGAGACAGAGATGTTTAGTTCTTCTTTTGCTTTTAATATCAGGAAATATGCAACCAAATCCTGGCCCCGTGTTGAAATGTAGCACCCCAGCTGATTTTAAATGTAGGTCCGGTCTCGGTGTTATTCATTTGAATGTACGCAGTTTACTTCCGAAATTAGACATGATCCGAATCGGAGCTAAATCTACGGATGCTGATGTTATTGTGTTATCAGAAACATATTTTAGCAAAAAATATTTTAAATCAGCGTACTTCTATTAATGGCTACGATTTTTTCTGTACCGACCAACCCAAGAGAGAGGGGCGTTTAATGGTCTTTGTAAAGTCCAAATTTCATGTTAATATCATACTTTCCAAAATCTGTTTGCAATATTAGATTTTTTGGCACTAAATCTTGAAATAGCTAAAAAATGGCGACCAATGCACTCTTGATATGGTTGCGTTAAAAAGCCTTTATTATACGGCTAATGCATAGGTGAGAAATGAAAAACAAGCACCGACACGTTGCGGCACACAAGCCTTCATCAGGGTGAATAAGCAGAGGTGAGGCACAGTCAGGTGTATTTGTGGACCCGTGACGCTTTACACAGGGGAACCCCCAAATACTGACATAAATCTGACATAAAACGTATGTGACGTATGTAATAAAGCGTGGGAAAAATCGCCAAACATAAATTAAAATCTACAAAATCTCATGTCTCGCCCAAAATAAAAACTAAACAAATCAAATTCCAAAAAAGGGGAATAATCTATTTCTTCATTAAGCCCTAGAAATACTATTTGGGTGGTCAGAACCAGGCAGGGATCAAAACAGAAATCCAGAAATAAAAACAGACAGAACAGAGTATATACACGGACATCAAACAGAGGTTCGAACAGCGAAGAACCGTACACAGGGGAAACAGAACTGACAAACTTGCAACACTGAACTGAAAAAGACAGGCTTAAATATACCAACAAATGAACTGTCACGTTTCAGGTCTGTCTCGCCATGTTTTATGTTTATTCATTTGTATTAGTCTTGTATTGTCTTATCATGTATTATGTTAGTCTAGGTTCGTCATGTTGTTTAGTTATGTTTTCGTACGATCATATTCCTGGTTATGTTTAGTGGTTATCGTCTTAGTTTCGCTTTGTGTTATGTTTTGATGCATGTTTATTGTTGCGTTAACTGGTCACGGTTTATGCATACACTTTTACATGTTTTTCCGCAAACCTTGCGTTCCGCCTTTTCTCTCTCTCTCTCCTTCTGTCATTCACTCCCTAAATTGTTTCTATTTGTCTATTTACTAAAACTACTAACGCTAGATCAGGATTGGGTAGAAACTAACAAAACTAATCATGTGTTCATGTTACCTTACGTTTCTCGTGCATGTCATTTACTAATTTACTAATGCTAGGGCAGGATAGGTTTATTACTAACGATTACTAATCTCCTTGTTAAACTTGTCATCCATCGCACCTGTTTTCCATTTCCTTGCTACGCTCTAACTAATTGTCTACACCTGTCTACACCTGCATTTATAGCCCAGTCGCGCAACTGTTCACTGCGAAATTGTCTGCCTCTGTTTTCCATGCAACTCTTGAGCATTTACTGTTTTGATTACATGTTACGATCCAAGCCCGTCATCGACTATTGATTATTGATTTCTGTTTTGTGACCTTCGTTTGTTTCTTGACTACGTCCCCGCCTACCGTTTTTGTACTTTTGCCCCGCTGATTGTTTCATGGTTTCGACTCCCGCTTCGCCCACGACTACGCCTCTGCCTGCCGTCCGTCTGTTCATCTGCCCCGCTGACAGCTCTCCTGCTACCGGACCTCCCTGCACGTCTACCGACTATGAGTTTGCCTCTTCCCTCGGCACCGTGCTTTTTGTTTGTTTACTTTTTGTTTGGCTGGATCTACGTGTATGGACTTTGCTTGTGTTGACTACTCTCCTGGGATTCGTCCCGAATAAAGCCCTGAGGGGTCTTTATATTACTATTGTTTCTGAGTCGTGCATCTTGGGTCCAACCCCCACGCACCCGTCTCAGAACAATTTTGCCAAAATGGACCCTGCTGACTCTACTGCCATGTTCCACGCCCTCCAGGAACAAGGAGCCATCGTCCGGCAGCATTCACAAGGAATCTCCGAACTTCACCTGGAGATTCGTGAACTGTGTGCGGAGATGAGGAGGCTTGCCGTCGCGGTCCTACCACAACCACGGGAGGAGCCTTCCCACCCACCCACATCCCCAGCGCTCAACCCCACGGGAACCTGCCAATTCCGAAAGCCCCAACAACCCCCTCCGGAGAGGTTTGGTGGAGAACCTGAGAGGTGCAAGGCTTTCCTTCTACAATGCGACTTCGTGTTCAGGCAACAGCCCCAGACCTACAACAGCGACGACCGTCGGATTGGCTATGTGATGGGGCTACTCAAGGGGAGGGCGTTGGACTGGGCTACGGCGGTGTGGTCCGGGGATTCATTCCCTCCTCTTTACCCAGTCTTCGCCGATGAGATTCGGAAGGTCTTCCAACACGCATCCAGCGACCAGGAGCCATCCCAGAGACTGATTGCTCTGCGCCAAGGACGGAAGACCGCGGCAGACCACTCCATCAACTTCCGCACCCTCGCGGCGGCTACTAGCTGGAACGATGCGGCGTTGGCAAATCTCTTCCTGGCCAGCCTGAGTGAGACGCTCCAGGACGAGTTGGCGCGACTGGACCCCATCACCCAGTTCGACCAGCTCGTGCGCACCACGATCCGCCTGGACAACCGTGCCAGACAACGTCGGTCGGAGAGCCCGATCCTTCCTGGCAACCATTACTCCAGGCAGGGGCCAAGTCCTCGACTGGAGGAGCAGCAGTCTGAGGGATCCGAACCCATGGACCTGTCCCGGGCCGGTACAAGGATCTCTACCGAGGAACGAGCACGCCGCAGAACCACTGGTTCGTGCTTCTACTGTGGGAGGCCGGGTCACACCCAGGCTCGGTGCTCCTTCAAGACCAGGAGACCAGTGGAGGTGAGAGCTGTCGACAGACATGAGGGGTCTGACAGAGACAACCATCGTCCCACGGTCACGACTCTCTTAATTCTGCCCGACAGAACGACCCGGATTAACGCGTTGGTGGATTCTGGAGCGGACGCCAATCTCATTGACAAAGTTTTGGTGTCTGAACTGAACATCCCCACCCTCCCTCTACCCCACCCTGAGAACGCGCGGTCGCTGGATGGAAGGACCTTCTGCCGCATGACACAAATCACCATTCCCTTACAACTGATCATTTCTGGGAACCATCGGGAGATGATCCAGTTCCGCGTCATCCAGTCCCCTAATGACCAACTCATTTTGGGATTACCCTGGCTCCAGAAACACAACCCCACGATCAACTGGAGTTCTAACCAAGTGCAAGCATGGGATCCGAAGTGCCATCTGTCCTGCTTGCGTTCCGCCCCACCACCAGCAGAGGGAGTGCCAGCTCTACCACAGACTCCCAAACCCTCCCTGGAGAGGGTCCCCTCTCCTTACCATGACCTGGGCACAGTGTTTTCCAAGACACAAGCTCAGTCTTTGCCGCCTCATCGACCCTACGACTGCGCCATCGAGCTCCTCCCTGGTTCGTCACTTCCCTCAAGTCGCCTATACAACGTCTCCAGACCACAGAGGGAGGCGATGGAGAAATACATCCGTGACTGCCTGGCTAACGGACTAATTCGCCCTTCTTCCTCTCCCGTCGGTGTGGGATTCTTCTTCATTCAGAAGAAAGATGGCTCCCTACGCCCGTGCATCGACTACAGGGAGCTGAACAACATCACGGTGAGGAACAAGTATCCTCTGCCCCTGATGGACTCCGCGTTCCACCCACTTCACAAGGCCACCATCTTCACCAAGTTGGATCTCCGCAACGCTTACCACCTGGTCCGTATCCGCGAGTGCGATGAATGGAACACCTCTCTCGGACACTTTGAATACCTGGTCATGCCATTCGGCCTCACCAATGCTCCTGCTGTGTTCCAGGCCCTGGTGAATGATGTTCTTCGGGACTTGTTGGGTCGCCATGTGTTCGTCTACCTGGATGACATCTTAATCTACTCCACCAATGCCAAGGATCATGAATACCACGTCAGGCAAGTCCTACAGAGACTCCTGGAGAACAGACTATTCGTCAAGGCGGAGAAGTGCGTCTTCCACTCCGACACAGTTGAGTTCCTGGGGTTTATCCTTGAGAGGGGACGGATCAGGGCGGATCCCAAGAAGATTCTGGCAGTTACCAACTGGCCCACACCCACCTCACGTAAGCAGCTCCAACGCTTCTTGGGATTCGCCAACTTCTACCGAAGGTTCATTAGATCCTATAGTCAAGTGGTCTCTTCTCTAACCAAACTCACATCCCCTGCGGTGCCATTCCGGTGGAGCTCCGAAGCTGAGACGGCCTTCACCAAGGTCAAGAGACTGTTCTCTTCCGCTCCCATCCTGGTACACCCCGACCCCACCCGCCAGTTTGTGGTCGAGACGGATGCTTCCGACACAGGGGTGGGAGCAGTGCTCTCTCAGGTGGCGGCCGCTGACAACCGACTACACCCCTGCGCCTTCTTCTCCAAGAAGCTGTCCCCGGCGGAGAGGAACTATGACGTTGGGAACCGAGAGCTGCTAGCAGTCAAACTGGCGTTGGAGGAGTGGAGACATTGGCTGGAGGGGTCCGAGAAGCCGTTCATCGTTTGGACCGACCACAAGAACCTGGCATACCTCCAGACAGCCAAGAGGCTGAACTCCCGACAGGCCAGATGGGCACTGTTCTCGGGAGGTTCAACTTCTCACTCACCTACCGCCCGGGTTCTAAGAACGTTAAGCCTGACGCCCTTTCTCGCCAGTTTAACACCTGTCCTGAGCGTGAGGTTCCAGAGAACATCCTTCCGGCCTCCTGCACCGTTGGGTCCGTCACCTGGAAGATCGAGTCGGTGATCCAGAGGGCTCTACGGGATGAACCCGATCCTAGGCCCAACCCCGGATTACGCCTATACGTTCCCGCAGCCGCTCGGACACAGGTGCTGCAATGGGCCCATTCATCCCTCCTTTCCTGCCACCCCGGCTTTACCCGCACCTTGGCGGTGCTGAAGAGGAGATTCTGGTGGAGCTCCATGATCCCTGACACCAGGCGCTTCATCAAGGCATGTACCACCTGTGCCAGAAGCAAGGCCTCCCACCAAGCCCCTGCTGGTCTACTCCAACCTCTGCCTGTGCCCAGCCGACCCTGGAGCCACATCGGCGTGGACTTTGTTACCGGACTTCCCCCTTCCGAAGGTAACACCACCATCCTCACTGTGGTGGACCGATTCAGCAAAGCGGCACACTTCATCCCCCTGGCTGGATTGCCCACCGCCCAAGAGACCGCAGAGGTTCTGGTGAGAGAAGTATTCCGCATTCACGGACTTCCCTCAGACATTGTTTCTGACCGCGGCCCCCAATTCATCTCCCAAGTTTGGAAGGCGTTCTGCGTGGCCCTCGGGGCCACAGCTAGCCTCTCTTCGGGCTACCACCCTCAGTCCAATGGCCAAACGGAGAGGGCCAATCAGGAACTGGGGGCCGCTCTACGCTGCGTATCGGCAAAGAATCCAGCCGGCTGGAGCAAGATGCTAACCTGGGTGGAATACGCACACAACACCTTACCCTGTGCCGCCACCGGGAAATCTCTGTTTGAGGTCTCCCTGGGCTACCAACCTCCACTGTTTCCTGACCAGGAAGCCGAGATCGCTGTTCCCTCCCTCGCCATCCACATGAAACGGTGCTCCAAGGTTTGGAGGGATGCCAAGGCCACGCTGCTAAGCACGGCAGATCGTAATCGGCGTTTTGCTGATCGCCACCGCACTCCAGCTCCGGCCTACAAACCAGGTGACTCCGTCTGGCTGTCCACTAAGGACATTCCCCTCCAAGCCACCTCTCACAAGCTACAACCCCGCTTTATTGGTCCCTTTAAGATCCACAGTATCATCAACCCTTCCTCTGTTAAACTTTCACTCCCTGCTTCACTTAGGATTCACCCCACTTTCCATGTTTCTTGTATTAAGCCTGTATCCTCTCACCCCATATGTCCCCCGGATCCCCCACCACCTCCCCCCCGCATTATTGACAACCACCCTGCATTCACTGTTAAGAAACTCTTGAACATTCGTAAGAGGGGCCGTGGGGTGCAATACTTGGTTGACTGGGAGGGCTATGGCCCTGAGGAGCGTTCCTGGGTCGCTCCCAGTCTCATTCTGGACAAATCGCTCATCAGAGACTTCCATCGTGACCACCCTGATAAATTCCAAGGACCGCCAGGAGTCGGTCGTTAAGGGGGGGGTCCTGTCACGTTTCAGGTCTGTCTCGCCATGTTTTATGTTTATTCATTTGTATTAGTCTTGTATTGTCTTATTATGCATACACTTTTACATGTTTTTCCGCAAACCTTGCGTTCCGCCTTTTCTCTCTCTCTCCTTCTGTCATTCACTCCCTAAATTGTTTCTATTTGTCTATTTACTAAAACTACTAACGCTAGATCAGGATTGGGTAGAAACTAACAAAACTAATCATGTGTTCATGTTACCTTACGTTTCTCGTGCATGTCATTTACTAATTTACTAATGCTAGGGCAGGATAGGTTTATTACTAACGATTGCTAATCTCCTTGTTAAACTTGTCATCCATCGCACCTGTTTTCCATTTCCTTGCTACGCTCTAACTAATTGTCTACACCTGTCTACACCTGCATTTATAGCCCAGTCGCGCAACTGTTCACTGCGAAATTGTCTGCCTCTGTTTTCCACGCAACTCTTGAGCATTTACTGTTTTGATTACACGTTACGATCCAAGCCCGTCATCGACTATTGATTATTGATTTCTGTTTTGTGACCTTCGTTTGTTTCTTGACTACGTCCCCGCCTACCGTTTTTGTACTTTTGCCCCGCTGATTGTTTCATGGTTTCGACTCCCGCTTCGCCCACGACTACGCCTCTGCCTGCCGTCCGTCTGTTCATCTGCCCCGCTGACAGCTCTCCTGCTACCGGACCTCCCTGCACGTCTACCGACTACGAGTTTGCCTCTTCCCTCGGCACCGTGCTTTTTGTTTGTTTACTTTTTGTTTGGCTGGATCTACGTGTATGGACTTTGCTTGTGTTGACTACTCTCCTGGGATTCGTCCCGAATAAAGCCCTGAGGGGTCTTTATATTACTATTGTTTCTGAGTCGTGCATCTTGGGTCCAACCCCCACGCACCCGTCTCATGAACTAAACCATTAACAGGCATGGGTGCTGGAGAATAGATATTGAGACAATGAGAAACAGCTGGGACAAGACAAGGAGGAAATGCATATACGGAGTGGGGGGCGGAGACACGCAATGGGGAGAGAGGTAAAACAAGGACCGGAGACAAAGGAGAGAAGATAGGAAAGGGAAAAACAAATAGAAGGGCACAGACGTGACAGTAGCTTTCAGCTGAAAAATCCAAAATGTTTCCCGTTGTAGAAGACGTTTCAGACGGTCACATATAAGTATGTGGGGCTTCCCCTGTGCATTGGATTTTGGCGCTATTTATGTTAATGAGCCAAAGCGTCACAGGTCAACAAATGACACCTGACTGTGCCTCACCTCTGCTTATTCACCCTGATGAAGGCTTGTGTGCCGCAACGGTGCGTGTTTTTCATTTCTCGCCTATGCATTAGCCGTATAATAAAGGCTTTTTAACGCACCCATATCAAGAGTGCCTTGGTAGCCATCCTTTTCTCAATATTCTCATCACCCACAGCACCTTGTTGGATTTTACTGTTTGCCACAGACGTGCTCCTCTCAGTTTTCTCCATTGTATTACTGTTGTTGGTTGCTATAGACCACCTTCTGGGATTAGTTACGACCAGTGTCTGATGATTTTAAATCTTTGAGCTACTCCTATTGACTTAATACTGACGAATGTTCCTCACAAATTTTCTGCAAATGGTGTTTTCTGCAATGACCACTGTGCTGTTGCTGCTGTTAGAAATACTAAGATCCCAAAGACAAAACCGTGCATTATTCATGAGAGAAATCAAAGGCATTTTATCGACCAGGGTTTTTTTCTTTTTAATTGGAGCAGGATAGAACTAATCCCTGATGTTGATACAGCCTGGAAATTCTTTTATGATGGGTTGATTACAATCATACGTAGACAAGCCCCTTCGTGCAGGTACAGAGTTCAGGGGAGGGATGACTCTTGGTTTTCACCAGAGCTCTCAAGTCTTATTTGTGAACTTTATTTAGTCTGGGCTAAAGCAAGGAAATCAAGACCTGATATTGATTGGCTACTTTTTAGACAACAATGAAACAAATGCACTTCTTTCATCTAAAAAGTCAAGTCTGAGTTTTACTACAACAAATCTAAATGATTCTCGAAAATTCAAATGTCAATGTCTGTGAACAATAACTTTTCTTTTACCTCCTTGTGTAATGAATGATTCAGTTGCTATTCATGACCAATCTGAAATGTTGAACTGTTTTAATGAGCACGTCATATCTTCAACCCCTCTGTTTGATTCTGTCTCATCTGCTTCCATACAACCCTGTGCTGATGAACCTGTGTATAATGGTCAAACCTTCAGCTTTACCCCCTTTTCAGTACAGGAAGTGCACAAAGCCCTTAAAGCCTTAGATCAAAGAAACTCTGCTAGTCCTGACCTTTTAGATGCTAGCTGTTTGAAATTGGCAGCTGACATTATAGCTGAACCTTTAACATAGTTTTAATCTTACCCTGGAATGCCACAAAATCTCAAGGATCTGGAAATCGGCCTATGTTCTCCCAAGGGGGAGGTCAGAGTCTTTTAAATAATTACAGGCCAATTTCAAATTTGTCAGCACTGGCTAAAGTACTTGAAGCTCTTATTAGTGAATGACTTAGCTTTTGTATTTACAGACGCCATCTTATCTACGTCCCAATCAGGTTAAGGAACAACACAGCACAATTACAGCAGCCCTGAAGGCTGTGAATGATATTACTGTTGTGCTTGACAATAAGTAGCACTGTGTCTCACTTTTTATAGATCTCTTGACACAGTTGACCAAAGCATTCTGAAGCAGAGATTGCTTAACACAGCTCTCTCAGAGCAAGCAGTTGCTTGGTTTGTTAACTATCTTTCTGAGAGAGCTCAGTGCACTCGATTTGATGGTCTCACTTCAGATGTGCCATCTATCCATAAGGGGGTGCCGCAGGGTTCAGTTCTGGTTCCCGTCTTATTTACTATTTATATCAATAGTTTGGGTCATAATGTGTCAGATGCTTGCTCTTCATTTTTAAGCTGATGATACTGTTACTTATTGCTGTGCTACAAATCTTGTCAAAGCCTTTCAGAACTTGCAAAGTGCTTTTGATATTGTAGAAAATATGCAATGTCAATTGAAATGTGTTTTAAATGCAGACAAAACAAAACTATTGGTGTTTACCAATTCAAGAAAAAACTGACTGAATCTACCATTGATTGTTTCTCTTCAGGGAAAAGAGATTGAGCTTGTTTCCTCATATGAGTCTTAATTGATGACTGCCTCTCCTTTAAACACTTATCACTGGCACTCCACTCTCCTGGTTTAGGTCATATCTCACAGCTAGGGAACAGTTTGTCTCCATAGGTAATTTCAGGTTCCCCAGTTCACCCCTCTCACATGGTGTTCCCCAGGGTTCTGTCCTAGGTCCCCTGCTCTTCGTCATTTACATCCTCCCCCTTGGTGACATCTTACATCAGTATGGTTTAAACTTTCACTGCTATGCTGACGACACACAGATTTATATTCACACTAAGCCCTCTCACACACTCCCTCCCTCCAATCTGGTCACCTGCCTCAATGCCATTAGCACCTGGATGACACAGAAATTTCTCAAACTTAACCATGACAAAACAGAAGCCATACTCATTGCCACACCAGCTGTATTGAAAAAAACTCAAACTATCACATTTATCCATCCCCGGCTATTTCACTACCACTACCTCTGAAGTTAAAAACCTTGGTGTCATTATTGATTCTACCCTCTCATTTGACACTCACATAAAAAACATCACCAAAACAGCTTTCTTCCACCTCAAAAACATTTCCAAACTCCGCCCCTCACTTAACCCCACCACTGCTGAGACTCATCCATGCATTCATAACCTCCAGACTTGATTACTGTGACGCCCTTCTCTTTGGTATCTCAGGAAAGAGATTAAACAGACTCCAATACATTCAAAATTACGCTGCAAGAGTTCTCACCCGCACTAGGCCCTGGCAACACATCACTCCCATCCTCCATCAACTACACTGGCTCCCTCTGCAATACCGTATTCAATTCAAAATCATTCTACTTGTTCTCAAAGCCCAACATAATCTTGCACCCTCTTAACTTTCGAACCTCCTGACCCCATACCAACCAACCCGCACCCTACGCTCCACCAATACCCACCTCCTGCTCACCCCCACTGCACATGACAGGGGTTTAGCGTAGCTGGCCCCAAACTCTGGAACTCCCTCCCACATGCACTACGGAAAATCACCTCACTGTCCACCTTCAAATCCAAGCTCAAAACTCACTTTTTCACCCTTGCTTTTCCTCCCTACTCCATCTCACTCTCGCCATGTCCCATCCTATTGTTGTTTTATATACTTTATTTTATTGTCTACATTTTTGTAGTGTCTTATAATAAGTGTATAGTGTGTGTCCCTATATGTTGTTTTATGACTGCCACTTGCCACTAGTGTACAGTGTCCTTGGGTGACGTGAAAGGCGCTTTAAATAAAATGTATTATTATTATTATTATTATTATTATTATTATTATTATTATTAAACCACATATTCAGCACCTAGTTACGAAACTGAATTTTTTTTTTCTTCAGAAACAAGTCTTTTCTTTTGAGGCTAAAAGGAGACTTTTCTGCCTGTGCTTTATTATCGTGAGGTTTTCTACATGCATGCATCCTCTCAGTGCCTCCATGCTATCAACACTGTTTCTCATGGTGGTACATTGAGATTCATTAAAAATTGTAGAGCTCTCATTCGCCATTGTACCTTAATATGATCAGGTTGGCTGGCCAGCACTGGCCACCCATAGACTGAATTGGTATATCCTTATTTGTAAGGCAATTCTCGGTCTGCTTCTGTCATACCTATGCATTTATATATTGCAGAAAACAGCTGGAAGTTATTGTTTACATTTGATCTTTGATCTTTTTATGCTGTCTGTTCCCAATACCCGTATGTAAATGGGGAAAAGGGCCTTTATTCTGCTCCTTCTGTTTGGAACATGTTGTAAAAGGACATAAAAATTAAGGAGCGGGTCTCATTAGATGCCTTAAAATCCTATATGAAGGATCTAGAGGCAAATTCAATGGTATGTCTGTTTTAGCTAGCCGATTTTATATATTTTTTGAAATGTGGGTACTCCACTTTAAGCATAAATTGGGATTCATAAAAATAAAACTTGTATGCATACTTTTAGGGAAACTTTGACCCATGCGTACGCACATTATGGAGGCAGAGGACAGTAGTGACCATGCAGGCAAAGTAGTGAAATACAGACAATATGTTCTAATGAGAATTTCACTCAATTATTTAGACTCCATATAACATTCAATTCATTTTCATAATGGACTTGGGGCATCAGTTTGTCCACACTGATTGATTCAAAGTTTTAAGCAATTCCACTATTTGTGAAAGGGTTATAAAAGGGCTGGGTGATTCCCGTGCACAATGATGCGCAATGGCTGCTTTAGCACTGTTGGAGGGCTTTGCCAATGGCAGGCTTCGGATGGAGATGGTGTTCAGGGACCGCACAGATTTTCCGTTTCCATTTTGTTTCATTCAGCCTTGTCATGCCATCTGTGTGGGATGGCATAATTGGAATGACCCAATGATACATACGGTTTCCCTACACTGCAGGTGAACAAGCCAACGCCAAAGCGCAATTTACAGCGCGTTTCCAAATGTCATCAGTGCGATCGACTGCACTCATATCACTGTAAAAACACTACATGAGGTAGGGATGTGACAAATAATCAGTTTTTGTAAACTGATACCATCTCATTTTTTAAACATTTAACTGTGTAACCGACACTGTTCCTTTTTTTTTCTTTTTATAAAAACTGTACTGAAAAATTTAATTGCATTTTCAACTTTATTTTGGGCCATCTTAGTAGTTAGATGTCAACATTGTAAGTTAGATAATAGCCTAATTTCCAAATTAAAGGTTTACATGTACATTGACATGGTGCAGTGTAACCTCACAGTTACAGCAGTCTAGGCTAGTTCAATCCATATAGTTTACGTCCAGGCATGCTGGTCGATCGAGTATTATTAAAAAAGAAAATGCATTGGTTAAAATAAGAATTCTTCATGTTTTTATCCCTCTTCCCTATGGCTTCTGCAAGACAGACTTGATTGGCGTTAAATCTGTAAATATGCTACTGTTAAGAACTTAGACAGGGTTGCGCACTCCGTTGGGAGTGCAATAGTTGCCTGATATAATATCACACTATAACATATAACACAGTCTATTTTACCATAGGCAACTGGTAGAGGAAACAAGGAATTAAAGCCAAGTCAGGAGGAAATTATGGCTAGCCAGAATAAACCGCAAAGATTTTCTGCCTTCACAAAGCAGCAGAGTGTGTTCTGATCATTTAATTCAAGGAAGAATATAGCCACAGTCAGCAGAAAAGTCATGTTCTGTAGGTGGGAATGAGCTCTTTACAGACAGCACAAAAGTCTTGTTCTGTAGGTGGGAATGAGGTGTACTGTATTGTGAGGAGTACAGTTCCCCTTCATCAGAGAGTGGGGTAAAATTAAGGATTTGATAACAGTTCATAGCAGGTAGTGAATAGTGGAGATGGATGAAGACTGTAATGTGTGACAGACTTGAAACATTGTACTATGCAGGTGATCAGTCTTTTACCACATCAATCAGACATCCAGCATCCAGTCATCACCTGTGCCCTGATACTAGACTCCACTGAAACCTTACATTCTTGTCAGGAACCACAACCCTGCCAACCCTAAGACTCATCAGGTTTTATCCTGCTTTTCTTTGCTGTGATAGATGAGTAAGAAGAGAGGGATGAGACTAATGTGGACAAAGAAAGAATGCCGATGGACAGAGTAGTAAACTGAGAGAGAAAGAGCTTTTCATCATTTCACTGCATACAGCCATAATCACTAATTCTATTTAGATAAGGTCACACAGAACACCACACTACTCACCCCAGTCTCTGTACTTTACTGTTTGGACTCATCAGTCCAGCACAGAGCAGCTTCACTCCTGAACATCTCAGGTTATTGTAGCTGAGGTCCAGATCTCTCAGGGGTGAGTCTGATGACTGGAGAACTGAGGCCACAATTTCACATGACTTCTTTCTTAGGCCACAGCTGTTCAGTCTGCAAAGAAGAATGAATACATAAACATGCGCAACAATACTGTAGACAAAAAAAAAAAAAAAAAAAGAATTAATAATAAAAAGAAAAATCCCCCAAAAACTGCTTTCAGAATTATTGGCAGCCCTGCTTTAATTTTGTGCTGTAGCTGTACCCAAGTACAAGTGATTCATTTTGTGTACTTGTCTTTGTGCATCTTTTTGTGAGGCGTGGCAGAACTTTCAGACTTTGAGAACCAACCCAACAGAACTTGCATTGAAAATCAAAATGAGTAAAACATGATCAGCAAACCTAAATTAGCTCTGTCTGACTATCTTCAAAAAGAGTCGATAGATCTACAGCTCTTGAACTTGTAGACAACTGTGAAAATCAGGTGGGACATTAGGACATAAGTCTTCCCTCAGTCACCTGGTTTACCTAGACCAGGGGTCGGCATCCCTGGTCCTGGAGAGCCGCAGGGTGTGCTGGCTTTCGTCTCCACCTTAAAATAAGCAACCGATTCAGACCCAAGAAACCAGGTGAGGTGAGTTAACTGTGTAATCAACGACTTTCATTGATCAATTAATGCCAAGCAACAACGAAAGCCAGGACACCCTGTGGCTCTCAAGGACCTGGGTTGCTGACCCCTGACCTAGACAAAGGCAATACGTCACTTTACCTGTGCTTTTGTTGGTGATTCGATGCAAGCGGAGAGAGTTGTCGGGTGGCAAATATTGAAACGGGGTAAGCGGATTCTTCCGTCCCATTCTTGGTGAACATAAAACAAGAATGAGGTTCTGATCTCTTGTTCATTTTCTCTTAAAATTAGTGGGTTGGGGTTTGCGTGGCAGTGGGAAAGTAATGGAATTAAATCAAATTCTTTCGGTGTTTTGTGTGTTCTCCTGCTCAACCGTCAGTCACTGTTTTTCCCTAATTTATAATTTGAGTATTTTATTATCCTCTGATTTAGTAACGTGCCTTATCACCGCTTAAGATTTATATTCAGGAGCGTGTAATAGCTGCGGGTCCACCAGGGGGTGGCGCATTATGAAAGAGGGAGCAGGTAACCTGAATCGCGGACCTCCTGAATGGTTTATAAACTCCGACTTGTCGCTGTGTTTTTATTGTATGTGTCTTTTCAATTCATACAAACCTACTTTGGGCTGATCCCTTGGGCAGAGTGCAATAGCTAATTTAGGCAGACTATCTATCTGTGTGATATCCCTACAATTTGCAGTGTAACACTGATTTAATTGATTGAGGGTGTATTTTGTTTGTTTGCCTATTTACTGTTACTTTACTATTCATTCACTACCTCTACCTGAAATTTACACAGTGTGATCTTTGAGAGTGCAGACTGCTCTGCATAGTGTTTCTGCTTCATCATTAGTAACTGTGCTGACCCAATTCTGTACATTGCAGCTGTGGTACAAATGTCCACCACTCAGCTCCTACGAGCCATTGCCCAGTCCAACCAATGTGTTTTTGTTATTATGGACTGTAAACAGAGATTTGTAATTTCATAAGAATATCAGCATCCATCTGATTAATCCGATTCATTTGATTGAATAGCACTTGTGCGGGGCTCATCGGTGATTTCGGGAGGGTTCTCTCACCCCTTATTGTTAGAGTGGCGTAAAAAACCTCAATTACTTTAACTGTAGCTGGCGCTCGAGCTACTGCAGGCCAAATACAGAATATGGCGATGTTCGAGTAAAGAAAAAAGAAGAGGGTTTGATGAGTCAACTGATGAGCCAAGGTTAAATCCTCAGGGCCGTTTCAAAGTACAGACATACTTCCAGGTTCTTGACGCGTTTATAACACAGACGAAGGCGAGATTTAATGATGTGAGGGAAATGGCATCACAATATCAAGCCTTAGATTCAATACAATATATAAACGAGCTAGCAGCTTATTCTGGTGATGATGTCTGTGCGTCAGATGTGCATGATGAATACTGTTCCTTTCGGGACATATACCAAATGCCAATAATGTAATGTAATGTACAAATTTCAGCACACCTCGCATCCTCTGGTCAAGCAGTGGGTATAGCTAACGGGTGACCTCTGCTGGTCACTCGAGGTAGCCAGACCGAGTTTTTGGCTGAGCTTCTTCACAGCCAAGTGTTTATAAATTATAAGAAACTAAAACATATCTTAAAGAATAATGGCTAAAATATATCACTACTACCATAGGCTACATATCACACCAACCACTTCACGTTATCTTTATCTGAAGTTACAGGTAGCCAATAGCCGATGTGTTTACGTTTACGTTCAAATTGATCAGTTCCCAGCTTCCGAGAGGAGCTTAGCAGAGCATTGCTGTCTGTTCACATGGACTGGGAAGAATCAGTCTGACATGGATGACTGACAATGATAGTCATCCTTGCCTTGCTCAGTTTGGTAATTGCGTGGGATGGCAATGAAGGCGACCATTGTTGGGCATGTGATTCTGACAACGTGCGCTCCCAGCTGGTCATCCTGTGTGGTGAAACTGATTCACAATGTTGAAGAACTCTCCTTCAGATTTTGTAGCTTCCACTGACTCAGAGGACTTTCTTGTTCACTTTGGCGAGACAAATGTGGCCGTTAGCGACAAAAACCCAGTTCCATTATACCACCATATGTTATGATTACGCCACTCCCATCTATTTGGCGGGGATGGGAGAGCCCACTGATACTCTACAGTAAAGATCCCTCCCCACGCTAGTGTTATTCAAATGAATGAAACGATTGGAGGCTGATGTATCAAAAGCAATACAGTAATACTTTATAACATTCGTTCAGAGTAATTAAAATATTTGTTGTGTAGAGGACCAACCTTTACTTACAGCAGTGTATTAGGGGTACATACATGAGTTCTCAAACACAAGTTTATATGAAAGATTCCAATAAATAATGTTGGGCAGCACCCCAGTGCTCAATATTGACAGGCAACCCACTTTTGATCCACAATAAGTACAGGGCTCCCCAGTGACTCAACACCCCAAGCACCGCAACCAAGGTGACACCATGTTAACCAAAAAAGGCTTGGTCAATACACACCAATCGTAATCACACCACACGGGTGGTCCCCGTAACGCATTGAGCATCGAGCCCTGCCCACTAAATATGAGAACCCAAGCAAAGCCAATTAAGATTTAGACCAAGTAATGTAGTAACAAGTAAAGTGCATGAAGTGCCAAGATAATCAGTTAGATAGACAATTGTCCAAATTACACCTGCCCACTGGCACCTCCCCTTGTCCCAGCCTTGATATTGCTCACTGCCCCCATATAATGGTTGATTACAATAGTACAGCCCACCCTTGGTATTGCACACTGCCCAAACACAACAAGTTGCGTCAATAGTAAAACATCAATGATAAAAAGAGCTTATTTTCATAGACATGATATAAATAAATAAACATATACAAACTTCATGTATGGGAAAACAGTGGCTAGCTGTCCAAACAAAATGGCAAAAACGACGAGTGGCGGGGTTCATTCACAAGCCGGCTCCCAATCCCCTGGTGTACAACTGGGGCACGCAGACGCCGAAGCACACAGAACCTGGTATAACGTCAGTTCTGTTAGGCCATCCGCCCCCCCGCACGCAGCAGCAATTAGGCAAATACTCTTAACACCAACACGATCTGTTGAAAGACATTAAATATGAATATTCTCAGCGCGCACAGCAGGGCACCGCTTCAATGTGTTGTTTATTATACACCCCTTACTGCGATTAAGAGGGAATCACTGGCGGAGATTTAAGAATCGTTCTATTTACCTGCAAATTCCACGAAACAGACCATAGCAAAATCACATTGCGGCCCACGCCAAGGCTCACTACAAAACCACACACTTTATGGGAAGCATACCTACCCTTGTTAAACCCAACAAAATGCCTCCATACTTCAGTTACCGGTGACTGCACACGCACACCTTTTAACACACGGAACGCCAATGCCCGGATTGTCTTCGTCCGTCGGTGATCTACAAGAACCCACATACTTATAAGCGTCGTACTCTATTATAAGGCAGCTAATGCTGGCCTGCCAAACACTTCCAACTTACCGCACTTTCCGCACACCTCGTCATTTAAGCCCTTACTATTCGCCCCTGGGCCCCTATAAGTCCCACTGGCTACATCTACCCCCCTTTTCAAATGTCACCGTCCCGGTGACAGTGCTCATACTCCAAGAACTGAGCAACCCCTGTGGATGAGACATTGAACACTGTAGCGTCAAAGGCTGTTTTAGACTATAGCCTTCTCCGCCTATACCTGTTACTATACCACTGACCGGGGTAGGTTGAAAGGGTTAGGATGGTAACCTGCTGTTACACGAGATGTTCGCCTAACCACCTCCGAGCCAACCACCTCCTGTGCCGCAGGGGGGGGTGAGAAGCTATTGTCCTGGGTCACTGGTGACTGAATCACACTTACCCAATCGCCAGATTGCTCTTCGTCATACCTCTGTGTGACTGGCTCATCAGGGACAGTGCTATCCTCTACCAAGGGGGCAACATCAGGCAAAGTCAGGGGTTCCACCATACGTGGGAGGGGTCTTAATTCAGTTCGATTAATGTTTTTCTCTGGGCCTGCCTGGTCCCGTGGCTTGATTTTATACTAGGTCCCCACGTCATCCAGACACTGAACCACCACATAGGGAACGGAGTCCCAAATATCTTGGATCTTGTGTCTACCTGGGGGATGGTTCTTCCTATACACTAAAGTACCAGGCACCAGAATAGAAACCGAGCTTGGATTGTCTTTCCCCCTACGGATGGCTGCCGCTTCTAAATGTTCCCGAGCATCCTTATAGACTGAGGTCAAGTGCTTTTGATGCTCATTGACCCAATCACTTACCCCCCCCCTCCACTGGCTCATCTTCCTCCACACCGAGGAGGGAGTCAATTGGTAGGTGGGGCTTACGACCAAACATTAGCTCATATGGAGAATGCCCTGTAGACTGGTGAACCGTGGTATTGTACGCAAACAGTACATGCGGTAGGTGGACTGGCCACCGCCTCTTCTTTTCTGCAGGCAACGTACACAAGAGGTCGTGTAGGGTCCTATTGAACCTCTCGCACTGCCCGTTACCCGCTGGGTGATAGGGGCTTATGCGAGACTTTTCGACCCCATACAACTGGCACAGGCATTTAAGAAGTTCTCCCTCAAACTTTTTACCTTGATCAGTGTGGATGCGTTGCGGAACGCCATAATTATAAAACCACTTCTCTGTCAGCACTTTCACTACGGTTCCTGACTTCTGGTCTGGTGTAGGAAACGCCTGTGTATATTTGGAAAAAATATCCGTGATCACTAATAGGTTTTCCGATCCATCACTGGACCGCTCAAGTGTGGTAAAGTCCAATGCAAGGATTTCCAAAGGCCTGGAAGCCATTAGGCTTCCCATAAAAGTCCTGATTTTTGGTTGTACTGCTTTAGCGGTTACACACCGGTCACAGTTTTTACACCACTGCTCAATGTCTCTCCGCATAAACGGCCAATAGCCACGCTGTCGGATCAGGTTGGTGGTGCGTTCTACCCCCTGATGCCCATGGTTATTGTGAAGACTCGTCAGTACTTCGGTCTGAAGGACCTGCGGTACCAGAAGCTGCAAGACTGGCTCCCGTCCACCCGGCTCATGGGTGGCCCGATACAGTACCCCGTCTCTCTCCCGGATCCGGGCCCACTGTCGGACTAGCTCCACGACAGCGGGTGGTTCCTGTGCTCGCTCAGTGCCTGTAGGAGGTAAACCCGTTTGCCAGTAAAGTTCTAAAGGCACTTTCCACTCCGCTCCCCTTGCTAAGCAGCTGACTGATGACGCAAGAATCCTGCCCCTATGCACACCTCGTCATTTAAGCCCTTACTATTCGCCCCTGGGTCCTAAAGTCCCACTGGCTACATCGGCACTAGATTTTAGGTGGATCCAGAATTTTAAGGATCTTTTTGTATGTTTAATGCCAATGGGAATCTGCCTAATTCTGCCCTGCATGCATTTGTGGGTGTTTTCCTTTGGATTCTGAGAATGTTTCTCATAAATTCTGCATGCAGGGATTCAGTGGGATGCTTATCCCATCTAGTGTAGTCTAGCTTACTGAGTGGACCCCATACCTCGCATCCATATAATGCAATTGGCATTATGACACTGTCAAATATTTTGCACCAGATTTGAACCCAAGATTGAGACCCAAGAGCTGAGCAGTACGTGAACCGACCTAATGAGTCCCCTTTCATCCTACCATTCAGAAAATACAGGCCTAGGCCTCGACAGAGGTGCACTAACTCCTGGTTGATGACAGAGTCAGGGTTGTGTCTAGGGTTTCCTGGGTTTTCTAAGTTTGGTGATATGATAAATTTGTTTTCTTTTGCACTAATTTCAACGATTTCATTTTCCAGGCCGGTTCTGGCATTGAAATCACCACAGAGCAGCACATTCCTCTGACCCTGAAAATTGCTGCACTCTGTTGTCAGGTTGCTGAAAAACTCTTCTTCAAAGTATGGTGACTCTGCGGGTGCGGTATAGATTGCACAAATGTATAGGTCACCTTCTTGACTTTTTTTCTTCTTTTTTTTTTCTTGACCCTTTTTAGCCTTAACCATACTCGAGTGCGGTCTCTTTTTTCAACAGATAGATAAGGTGTCAGGTATTCTCTAAACCACATTATGACACCCCCTGAATCTCTGCCGCGTTTAATGTTTTTGTTTTTTAAAAATGGTAAAATAATTTCTTTGTAGCCTGAGGGACAGTGTGTAGTTACATCTGTTTTACACCAAGTTTCCAAAAGGAAAACAATATCTTGGGTTTTGATGTTGAGTAAAAAGTCAGGATTAAGACTCTTGACTCCAAATGCTGATGAATAAAGCCCTTGGATGTTCCAGGAGCTTATGGAAAAGGATTTCAACATGTATAGATTTGTTTGGTTTTAGAGTAGTCTAAGGAAAATATTTAAGAGAAAGGGAGAAAAGGGTAGGCTGCAGGTAAGTTACACATTACACATTTGAGCATACAGTATACTGTACAATTTATTTTTTCTTTTCCTTTGCTCAATTTTTTGAAGATGAGATGAAGAAGTTGTCTCACCTCTCCGATGTCTGTACAGTTTTTTACCTTGGAGAATGTCTGAGTAGGTTGGATTGTGCTGTGAGACTTCACAGCAGTGACAGCTGTCCAGCAGAGCGCAGTCCTCACCTGAGCTGGTGGTGTGGAAGGCCCTTCGGTGGGAGCACAGTTCAGCTTGGCTGGGTCCTGCGTTGTTGGGCTGCGGGGTGCTGGGTTGAGCACTCTTGGGTTGAGCTCGGCTGGGCTGTGTCCTGCTAGCCTGGGTCTTATTGGGCTGGGCCCTGGTGGTTTGGGCTGGTTTGGTCGGGGTTCTGGTGGGATAAGTTCCACTGTGTCGGGCTCGGTTGGTCTGCTGGTGAGTGTGACGGACTCCACTTGGGTTGGGTTCCTGTCGTCTGTCGCCGGGTGAAATCGCCTGGCTGGGTTGGAAAAGAGGGGAGGTTCTGCCTAGAGTTGCAACTTTCAGGTCTTTTGCCAGTTGTCTGACTGCGTTACGTGTTAGGTGCACATGGTCATAGAGATGTTCCTCAGACAGAGATGGATGCTGGGCGATGCAAGTGTTTGGGATTTCTGCACAGTATGACCATATGTCTTGGTTGATCTTGTTGATGAAGTCTTTGGGGAAGTCTTTCCTTAGGAGGAGTGATGAAATTATGATGTTTGCAGTTGGGAATGGTTCATGGGCCTTCTCTGCCATAATTTTTATTGACTCTGCCACTGTTTCTCTCTTTGATCTCAGGTTGTTTGTTCCTGTATGGATTATGATGTTTTGTGTGTCAAAAAGAGTGGAGGGGCAGAGAACTTGGTGGGGTACCAAAATTTTGCTACTCTGTGGGTGGGAAACAGTTTCAAGGGGTCAAGGAACCGTCCATTAGAGTCCAGTAGGGCTGTTTTTGTGGCTGGCCGATCTTGTACAGCAGGTGAGGTAGTCTCTGTCGAGGGAGCAATCGGCATTGGCAGGAGTGGAGTGGTCTCTGCGGTAGGTGTGGGCATGACTGGAGAGGTGAGCAGGAGTGTGGCTCAGAGGTAGACTGGGGCAGGGGTGAGCCTCAGAGGTAGACTGGGGCAGGGGTGAGGCTCAGAGGTAGACTGGGGCAGGGGTGAGGCTCAGAGGTAGACTGGAGCAGGAGTGTGGCTCAGAGGTAGACTGGGGCGGGAGTGTGGCTCAGAGGTAGACTGGGGCGGGAGTGTGGCTCAGAGGTAGACTGGGGCAAGAGTGTGGCTGCAGAGGTAGACTCGGGCAGGAGTGTGGCTCAGAGGTAGACTGGGGCAGGAGTGTGGCTGCAGAGGTAGACTGGGGCAGGAGTGTGGCTCAGAGGTAGACTGGGGCAGGAGTGTGGCTCAGAGGTAGACTGGGGCGGGAGTGTGGCTCAGAGGTAGACTGGGGCAGGAGTGTGGCTGCAGAGGTAGACTGGGGCGGGAGTGTGGCTCAGTGGTAGACTGGGGTGGGAGTGTGGCTCAGTGGTAGACTGGGGCGGGAGTGTGGCTGGTGATGCCGGTTGGGTTGGGGAAGCAGGTAGAGTGGGTTTGGTGGTGGGAGTGTGTCCATCAGCTGAAATTCTGTTCCTGCTTGTGTCTGGGTTGCTCTCTGACAGTGAGGCTGTAATTGTTGAGTTGGTGGTTAGGCCGGTAAGCTGTTTAGTAAGGCCCTGGATGATGTTGTGTTTCTCTTCTAAGGACATTTTTACTTGTGCCAATTCAGTGTTTAGGCTGTTGTTTTGTTCCTTCAAGTTGTTCATTCTTAATTCAAGGTATTTTATTTTGAGTTCATGTTCCTGTTTAAATTTTTTTAATTCTTCCTTCAGCTGTTTAATAGTGTCACTGTCCATCAGTTGACTTTCCTTATATTCAGCAATTTCCATCTCTACAAACGACAGGCACTCCTGGATCCTCTGCACTGACACTGTCCTGGGTGTCTGAGGAGAGTGAGGGAGAGTGGCCGCGCATGGAGAAGGAGCAGAGGGAGGGGCAGGGGCAGGGGCAGAAGGAGGGGGGGGGGTTCTCTGCTGTTGCTGCTGCAGAGGAGACAGTGGGTTTGACTTTCTCTACCTGGGTTTTAAGTTTTGGAAAGTCTCTTTCAAATTGCCCCAGACTTGACTCTGATCCCTGGACCATCACTGTTCCATTGTTGTACAAGTTGACATTGAATTTTGGCTTAGAATCCAAATAAAGTTGCCTTATTGCTTTGTTCCCAGGCATTTTGAAAGCTTTGTTGTAGGAACTAAGGGTCTGGTGCCATTCTTCTGGATGATTAGTAAAGAACACCAGATCTACCTTTGTTTTCCTACCATTTAGGACCATGAAGTCTGCTATTAAGGTTTCTGGAGAGTCTCTTAGTACCTGTTCCTTGTATTTCTTTCTCTGAGCTTCACTAGTGGCTGTGGCTGGGTAGCTGACAGCAAGGCTACTGAGGCTCCGCCCCTTTAATGTATCCATTTCCAACTGTCATGGGATTTTGACAGTGGCACACACTGCGGCAGTTGGTCTGCCTGCAGCTTTTATCACAGATAGCCTTATTAGCTGCTAACTTTAAATGGCTTAGTTTGTGGCTTACCTCCTGCTTTTTTTCCCCCAAATTATGTTTTAATGTTCATTTGGTGGTCTTGTCAGGGTTCTTGTTGAGGGTGCCTCCCTGTGTTGACAGTTGATGGAGTTTCTTTGTATATTCCTTTGGTAGTTTCTTTGGTGGCTTCTTAGTGAAAAGTTAGCCAAAACAGAGCCAGAGTTCTTCTTTTACAGATATACAAAAATCCAAATGGAGTTTCCTGGAAAAAATATGTTTATGAGGAGCTCATATTTTGCTCCTTTTTCCCCCTCTCCTTTATGGTTTCCTTTTTTCTGTTGCAATAATTTGTTCTGTATAGTAGACGACAGTGTGAGGGAGGTTTATTCTGTTGTGTGGGTTTGGTATGGCGTCTCACCCTATGGGTGAGGAGCCAAAGCCTCTCTCAAGCTGGCAATCATCCAGACTAAATCTAGTCAAACTCAAAGCTAAGGTAAGTAATAGGTCACTTCTGTCAGATACATGATCAATGTCAGAGGGCCACCCCAACCGTAGCACCCAGTGTTATGGCAGCACTTCAAGGCTCCACTCACATTGCCAGTGATATAATTTCTGTATTTTTGTATCAGAAATGAGGGTCAGCTAGTACTATACAAACTGAACTTACAATCATAAGTAATATCACAGCACATGGTGCTTGTCTCAATAGCAAAGCGTAATGAAATGCTGACGTAGCAGTTCTGTTCAACTAAAAGAGCAATGGAAACACAAACATATGTAGATCTCAGTTGAACGGTAGGCTGATAGACTCACACAGCACTCAAAGTAATACCTGTATTGTGCAAGTTTCATTCTGTTGAGTCTCTCCTCGTGGACGATTCTCTCTGCAAGGAGTTTAGAAAAAGGTTAATTCATTGTTTAGTTCTCAAACTCTTCTCACAGAATAGCCATGACATATTGCTTTTCAACAAAATATTTTGGTGAATGGCTGTGCCCATCTGTGAATCACTGCACTCAGATTCATCTGTGAATCACTGGACTCATCTGAGCTGCGAATCACGGCAATCATCTGAGCTGTGAATCACTGGACTCATCTGAGCTGCGAATCACAACAATCATCTGAGCTGTGAATCACTGGACTCAAACTCATCTGTGATTCACTGCACTCAAACTCATCTGTGAATCACTGGACTCATCTGAGCTGTGAATCACTGGACTCGGGCCCCAAACCCCCATCAGTCTGGCTTCAGATCGGGCCACTCGACAGAGACTGCGCTCCTCTCCGTCAGTGAGTCACTTCATGCTGCACGAGCAGCCTCCCTCTCCTCTGTCCTCATTCTTCTAGATCTCTCTGCTGCCTTCGACACTGTGGATCACTCCATCCTCCTGTCTGCCCTGTCCGCAACGGGCATCTGTGGCACAGCCCTGGACTGGATTGAGTCCTACCTCTCTGGTCGCTCCTTCCAGGTTGCCTGGGCTGGTTCGGTATCGACACCTCGGCCCCTCGCCACAGGAGTTCCCCAGGGCTCAGTCCTTGGCCCGCTTCTTTTTTCTCTCTACACTCGCTCCCTTGGCCCTGTGATCACTGCACATGGGCTATCCTACCACTGCTATGCGGACGATACCCAACTCTTCGTCTCGTTCCCGCCGTCTGATACGCAGGTTTCAGCCCGTATCTCTGCTTGCCTGAGGGACATCCAGAGCTGGATGGACAACCACCATCTAAAGCTCAACCCAGGTAAAACTGAAATGATATTCATCCCTGCTAATACCTCTCCCCATCTGGATCTCTCCATTTCCCTCGGGGATACCACACTCACGCCGTCACCCAGTGCAAGGAACCTCGGCGTGGTGATGGACAGCAGACTGTCCCTTTCCGAGAACATTGCGGCGGTGACCCGGTCTTGCAGGTTCTTCCTATACAACATACGGAGAATCCGCCCCTTTCTCACCCCCTACTCGACCCAGCTCCTGGTCCAAGCGATGGTTCTGTCCCGCCTGGACTACTGCAATTCCCTCTTGGCTGGCCTCCCAGCGTCCGCCATCAGACCCCTCCAACTCATCCAGAATGCAGCAGCTCGCCTGGTCTTCAACCTTCCCAAAATACTCACATGTCACCCCCCTGCTTACTTCCCTCCACTGGCTGCCTGTCATGGCTCGCATCAAATTCAAAACATTGGTGCTAGCCTTCCAAGCAGTTAAAGGGTCTTCCCCAGCTTATCTGCAAAAAATCATCAGACCCTACACCCCTGCCAGACCTCTTCGTTCAGCCTCCACAGGCCGCTTGGCACCTCCCCCTCTCAGAACCTCCACCTCACGCTCACGACTACTGTCTGTTCTGGCTCCACGGTGGTGGAACGAACTCCCCGTTGAGGTCAGAACTATAGAATCTCTCCCCACCTTCAAGCGCAAGCTGAAGACACACCTCTTCAAACAGCACCTCTCCCCATCCCTCCCTACCTCCCTGTGAACCTTAATTGTTGTCTCTGTGACTTGCTTTGTGTATCGGTATTTTAGTTGGCTAGGTAAGCAGTGTTTGGATAGTTAACTTTGGTCACTTTTGCTCTGTTTGTTTGTTTGTTCAAAAAAAAAAAAAAAAATGGCCCTTGTCCTTATCTTTGTTGTACAGGTAGCAGTTGAAATTGTACTTACCTCTAGGGTCTTTCAGCGAACTTATCCCTGGGTATGGGTATGCACTTTGTTGTACGTCGCTCTGGATAAGAGCGTCTGCCAAATGCCAATAATGTAATGTAAAAAACCCAAAAGCCAGGCCCCAGGCCCGAGGCCCCGGTGAGCAGCTGGGGGCGACTGGGACAGGGAGGAACTCTCTGGAGGAATGGGGACGGAGCTGTGGGTGTAATCTGACTCCACATTGGACACTCCTGGCGCACCACTGACACAACGCTGCTGCAACGGCAGCCTGCTGTCGCGTTGGGCTCTTTCAGCGACTCGCACGACCACGGCTCCCAGCTACTCTCATTGACTTAATGACGAATGTTCCTCACAAATTTTCTGATATTGGTGTTTTCTGCAATGACCTAAGTGACCACTGTGCTGTTGCTGCTGTTAGAAATACTAAGATCCCAAAGACAAAACCGTGCATTATTCATGAGAGAAATCGAAGGCATTTTATTGGGAAGGGTTTTTTTTTAACATGATTTCTTTCTTTTTAATTGGAGCAGGATATAACTAATCCCTGATATTAAAACAGCCTGGAAATTATTTTATGATGGGTTCATTTCAATCATAAATAGACACGCCCTTTTCTGCATGAATTAAAAAGCCTCAATCAAATCCCCACCTAAGTCTCCAAGATTAAGCATCTTAAGTCTTTCTTAAGAACTTTTATCTTTTATACATTGTCTGAACCTTTTCCAGCACCTCTATATCTTTCTTATAGTGAAGTCCCAGAACTGCACACAGTAATCAAAGTCTTTTCTAACAAGGGCATCGTATAAGGTGTGTATAACTTCTTTTTTATTTATACTCAATACTCTTGGCTATGTATCCTAGCATCCTTTTGGCCATCATCACTGCTACCGCACATTGACGAGAACCTGAAATACTTTGATCAATTATTACCCACAAGTCTTTTTCAACTTGAGCACCTTCCAATTCCGTACCAGCCATAAAGTAATCCTGCCTTATGTTTTTATTTCCTACATGTAATACAATATAACTAAATGTGAAGTTTATATTATAAAAATTATATTTAATATAGTATTTTTTATGCTGATTATGAAAAATAACTTGTATTTCATTTTTTTCCCATTTTTGTGGTTGAAATTTTATTTTGAAAATAAAATTGTTTAGACGTGTTTACTCATCCGTGAAAAAAACACATTCGGTAAAAACGTATATACTCGTCTCCACCGGGGAAGGGGTTAACACAGACCATGGAGAGATTTGCTGATGTGTGGGAAATGCCATCAAAATATCAAGCCCTTAACCCCAAGTATTTAATCGCCTGAGATTCAATACAATATATAAACGAGCTAGCAGCTTATTATGGTCTGTGACAGGTCAGGTTTTAGCCTTCCTTGTTGCTAATGACATGAATAGAGCATTCCCAAACCTTGCAGCATTGTATCGCATTTATCTCACAATTCCTGTGAGCAAGCAGAGCGCTCTTTCAGCAGGCTAAAGCTGATGTCACGCCCGGCTTTGCCGTGCTGGGCGTGCTCACTCCACCTTTGACAAGTTTGGGCGGTCTCTCTCCCTCCAATCTGAAGGGGGAGCTGTCTGGTTTTGGGCCATCTGGGCTAGCCAGCAGCTGATTGGTGGGACTGCTAAAAAACATCTCCTGCCAGTTGTTTGGTCTCTTTGGCTCTGCTCTGCTCTGCTCCGGCACCATTGCTTCGCGGGGGGCTGCAGCACCTTTTTGCTCCTTTTTGCCATTTTTGGCCTCTTTGTTCTACACATACATTTCACTGATCTGCACCACACTTTTGATTTGCCTTTTCTTGCTTCCCATTTACTGACTTTTGATATCAACTTGTTTGTCCGAGCTATGCTTTAGCTTATACACGTGTGCTTTAATAAATAATCTTGATATAAACGTTACAAACGGTCTCCCATAATGTGTGTCCACTTGAGCCGGGTGGTCATGAGACTATTGACAACATACCTTCGCTCGACAATGACCGAGGAGCGTCTTTCACAGCTTGCACTTGTCTTTATCGGGAGAAGTGACAAAGAATATTGAATATCTGTAGTTGTGATGCATGTTTGGCAGGCTATGGTGGATGTAAAATTAAATGAGAGATGTACATTTCCTCAAGAAAATGCAGAGTGTGATTGCGGTAAATCGGTGGAATATTGCTGCTACTGCTAATATTATGGTGTTTAAATATTTCCATTTACAAGCTGATGTACCAAATGAAGTGTGTATTTGAGCTGTGCTAGAGGGCAGAGGCTATTGTGACATCATAGGCTATTGTGACATCACAGGTTATTGTGACATCAAATCAGTGGACTATTGCAAGTACAGTTTAAATATTCGCATTTACGGCCTTAGCAGAGCATTGGTGTCTCTTGACATGGACTGGGAAGAGTCAGAGTCTGACATAGATGACTGAATACATAAACCTTATAGTTTAATTTGTATACAGTCATATTAGAGTAATTGTTCAATTAAAACTTAAATTTAAATTCATTAAAGTGAAACATGTATCTTTTATGTAACGCTTTGTAAAATAATTTGTTTATTCAAGTAAAGAGTTATCATTACCACATTTTATTCTTTCTTTTTGAACAAATTTCTGTTTAATGGCAGTACAAGATTAAATTGTATGTGATGTCGGTATATTTTAACATAAACAAAATGCTTAAGAATAAAGGCATGTATTAGGGATTAATTTAACATTTTAAAATGCAGCAGAAGCCTCCAAATTGCATCAGAAAAAAGAGGCCATCATCTGAACCCCCCTGGCTGGCTACTTTTTCTCTTTGGCCTACAACTTACATTTTTGGGGAACACTCTGCATTGTTCAACATGCGGTCCCTTTCTGGAGCTACACTCTGCCAGTCCAGCTTTAGCGCGGCAACGACTGCAGTAATTGTCACCTGCCGTCCTCAGTGAAAGCTACGAGCCATTGGGCATGTGCTCCTTACAATGTGAAATCCGTTGGCCTTTGAAATAATTTCCATTAAAAAGCAATGAGATTGCTGTATAGAAGCATGGCTGCTTCTGTTTTCACTGGCAGGCTTCCAGAACAGAGACGTACCAGCAAATAAAACTGTATTTCTTCTAAGATTGTTCATGAAGACAACAGTTTTCCCACCATTCTAAATGTGAAAGTACCTATATGGACCACGGCACAGAATTGTCCATCTATCCTCAGAAACAATTAATAAATCGGTCGGGATTTATTAACAAATTAACAAATTCTGTCATACAAAAAGTGATACATTTTCAGGAAAAATAAATAAATATTGTAAATCAATTTCTAAAGTACTTATTGATGGTTATGAAATAGCACGTCTGCTCAGTCAAATTTCTTGGCATCTTCATTGATGAAAGGTTAAACTGGAAAGATCACATACACTTAGTCTGTAGAAGTAACACAATCACCCATCATCCGTAAAATCCATCCTTGGGTTCACCAGTCCTGTCTTAACTCTGAACTACAGCCTCATTTCCACTTATCTTCTACACTGTAATATTGCATGGGCCGCCACATACCCCACCTCTCTTCACAGAATCTTCATTTTGCAGAAATAAATTATAAGAATACTTACTCTAACCGTTATGAGCCATCATCCCCACTTTTTGCTAAAGTGAATTTACTGTCAATTTCTGATATTAACATTCAAATAACATGCTCTTTCAGCTACAAATATTTGCCCCACCCAGAATCCCTGCCAAAACCTTGCCAGGATCTATTCTGCCTAAATTCGTAAGTTCACACACACACACACAGCACTAGATACAGTGCATCCGGAAAGTATTCACAGCGCTTCACTTTTCCCACATTTTGTTATGTTACAGCCTTATTCCAAAATGGAATAAATTAATTTTTTTCACACAACACCTCATAATGACAACATGAAAGAAGTTTTTCGAATTTTTTGCAAATTTATTAAAAATAAAAAACTAAGAAATCACATGTACATAAGTATTCACAGCCTTTGCTCAATACTTTGTTGATGCACCTTTGGCAGCAATTACAGCCTCAAGTCTTTTTGAATATGATTCCACAAGCTTGGCACACCTATTTTTGGGAAGTTTCACCCATTCCTCTTTGCAGCACCTCTCAAGTTCCATCAGGTTGGATGGGGAGCGTCGGTGCACAGCCATTTTCAGATCTCTCCAGAGATGTTCAATTGGATTCAAGTCTGGGCTCTGGCTGGGCCACTCAAGGACATTCACAGAGTTGTCCTGAAGCCACTCCTTTGATATCTTGGCTGTGTGCTTAGGGTCGTTGTCCTGCTGAAAGATGAACCATCGCCCCAGTCTAAGGTCAAGAGCGCTCTGGAGCAAGTTTTCATCCAGGATGTCTCTGTACATTGCTGCATTCATCTTTCCCTCAATCTTGACTAGTCTCCCAGTTCCTGCCGCTGAAAAAACACCATGCTTCACTGTAGGGATGGTATTGGCCAGGTGATGAGCGGTGCCTGGTTTCCTCCAAACCTGACGCCTGGCATTCACACCAAAGAGTTCAATCTTTGTCTCATCAGACCAGAGAATTTTGTTTCTCATGGTCTGAGTGTCCTTCAGGTGCCTTTTGACAAACTCCAGGCGGGCTGCTGTTGGGGCCAACGTAAGAACTTTTTGAAACAGGGAAACGCCTTTGTCCACGCCATTGATGACGCAATCAACGCCGCCTCCCACTGTAATTTAATGGAAATTTAGCCAATACAGTAACAGCCGGAAATACGCAACTGCTGGACCTCACAAAAGCCTCAGGCGCGAATTTCACGGCCTCTTTCTAACCTACGACTATCCCATGCTGTTCGTTCCAAAAGAGACTCCAATCTAATTAATTTTAAGAACACTCCCTTTGTGTCTGAACCCTTGATCACGGTTCTATTCATTGGGCCTGCTAGTTCTGAAATTATACACATCCGAATACTTGCAAGGACCCGATATTTTATCGGAGATCGCACATACATTGTGCGGTTTTAATCAACTTTGGAGCTAGAAGACGACCGGCTTCTCTTCCTCCTCCAACCACGCGTGAGACGACGACGCCTTCCCCTGGTTAGGCCAGAGACGGATTTCCCTGGTCCTGCCAGAGACGCCCTTCCCCCGGGACAACGGTACCTGGGCAGCGTTAATTCCCTGGAGCATCACAGATTCTCCAAGCAAGAAACTTTGCCTGCTGACGACGGTCAGCTGTTTGAGACTGGTTGAATATCATCAGATATTCGCCCCCAAGTAAGGCTGCGCATCTGGGCATTAGTTCTGTTAATGTTATACACATTGTATCGTTAGATTAACTTTATGTAACTTTGTTAAATTGTTTTTCTCGTTTACAACTTCCACATGATCATCCAATTACATTGTTCTCTCTCTCTCTCTCTCCTCCGTACAAATAACCCTCCGGGCTTATAGTCAGTGGATTGTAAGTTTATAAATTAATTTAATCAAGCACCGCAAACTCGCAGAAACGCTTCCCAAAGCGCAAGTACTCTTGTTGCGGTGATTTCATTAATTTGTCTCCTGACCACCCAAATTTTAGCTAGGTGTACGCGCCATTACGCGCTAGAACCATAGGTCCACCATTATAAGGCCCTACCTACATTCTCCACCAATTCCTTCCCCCATCCTCTTCGCCCGCTACGTGTACTCACGTGCACACGCTCTTTCCCTCTTCCTTTGTCTCCTTCCCTCGCTTTCTCGACGCGGGCATATGTGTACGCGCATTCCTTTATCCTCCATCTTTCTTCCCACTTCAATGCGTTACTTTTCCGTCACGCCCTTCTTATTTAGCTGTGTTTATATGTTTCTTGTGTTCAATAATAAATACCCCTTTATTGTAACCGGTTGTCCGTCAATGTTTTTCCAACACTAAATCAAGCCAACTAGCTATTTAAGAACTACTTATAAGGCTACTTATAAAATTCGAACTCATATAAGTGGTTGTTGAATTCATAGTATTAATTCAACGGTATGACTGTTGAATGATTTATTAAATCATTACCATTGAGTTTGTTATTAATAACGTAGCTAAATTTAATAATTAAATGAGACTGATTACTAAATACGATATTACCCTTCGGAACCTACACTGCCATGTGCCTTTTACTAAGGAGTGGCTTCCGTCTGGCCACTCTACCATACAGGCCTGATTGTCCTTCTGGAAGGTTCTCCTCTCTCCACAGAGGAACACTGGAGCTCTGACAGAGTGACCATCAGGTTCTTGGTTACCTCCCTGACTCAGGCCCTTCTCCCCCGATTGCTCAGTTTAGACGGGCGGCCAGCTCTAGGAAGAGTCCTGGTGGTTCCGAACTTCTTCCCTTTACGGATGATGGAGGCCACTGTGCTCATTGGGACCTTCAAAGCAGCAGAAATTTTTCTGTACCCTTCCCCAGATATGTGCCTCGAGACAATCCTGTCTCAGAGGTCTACAGACAATTCCTTTGACTTCATGCTTGGTTTGCCGACATGCACTGTCAACTGTGGGACCTTATATAGACAGGTGTGTGCCTTTCCAAATCATGTCCAATCAACTGAATTTACCACAGGTGGACTCCAATTAAACTGTAGAAACATCTCAAGGTTGCTCAGTGGAAACAGGATGCACCTGAGCTCAATTTTCAGCTTCATGGGAAAGGCTGTGAATACTTATGTACCTGTGATTTCTTAGTTTTTTATTTTTAATAAATTTGCTAAAATCTCAAAAAAACATTTTTCACGTTGTCATTATGGGGTATTGTGTGTAGAATTTGGAGGAAAAAAATGTATTTAATACATTTTGGAATAAGGCTTTAACATAACAAAATGTGGAAAAAGTGAAGCGCTGTGAATACTTTCCGGATGCACTGTATATCAACAATATTCATCTCCCTCTCTTTCACTCCTCTCCACTACTCGTCCTTATTCGAATCAACAGCACCTATGTGTGGGAGATGGTGGGTTACCGTGCACTGAACATTACTGAGGTATGGAGAATAGTTTTTAAAAAACACTGAAACTAAATAAAAACAGGATGAACCTGGAATCCCCCCTTTCTTCCCACTAAAGCCTTTCACTTTCAACAAAGTCATCATTTATTTGACAGTTGATCTTTGGAAATAATAATCGTAAATTAAATGAAACAAAATATAACTGAGGGGTTATTGCATTTGATACTGCATAGGTTCTGGGTTCAGAACATTAAATGAGGGCACATTGGAAATTAGAATCAAATTTTCAGCTGAATGACAATTGTATTGCACTTTATTCTGACTAGAATGATAAAGTGTGAAAATATGCTGTCAATCATCTACATGAATAATGACAGAATACTCACATGGCCTTCCTGCAGTTCCTGACTGCTGGCACCAGTCTGTGACGACCTGCTTCTGATGTGTTGTAGGTCTTCAAGTCAAACTCATCCAGGATCTCCTCTGACATCAGTAACACAAAGGCCAGAGCTGAACATTGGTGGGGTTGCAGCTTTTTACCAGAAAGTTTTCCTGATCTCAGGGAATTCTGGATTTCCTCCACTGCAGAGTTGTCATTCAGTTCATTCAGACAGTGGAACAGATTGATGGTCCTCTCTGCTGAAGATTCGTCTATGATCTTCTCTTTAATGTACTGGACTGTTTTCTTGATGCTCCCTGATCTGCTTTCTGTCTGTAGTCTCTGAAAGAGTTTTGTTTTCCATCGTCCTCCATCAGATCTTCTTCCTGCCTGTGTCAGTAGTCCTCCTAGGAGGGACTGAATGGAATCCAGAGAGAGGCCGAGAAGGAATCGGAGGAAAAGGTCCAGGTGTCCATTCTTACTCTGTAAGGCCTGATCCACTGCAGTCTCATGTAACTCAGACAGCTGCACTGTGCCACTGTGAGGTTTCGATTCTTCTGCTCTGAGCACATTTCTGTTCTCATTTACACATGAATGAAACACAAACAAGGCGGCCAGATACTCCTGAATGCTCAGATGCACAAAGCAGAAGACCTTCTCCTGACCCAACCCACGCTCCTCTTTAAAGATCTCTGTGCACACCCCAGAGTATACTGAAGCTTCACTGACATCAATGCCACTGTCTCTCAGGTCCTCTTCATAGAATATCAGATTGCCCTTTTCCAGCTGTAGAAAAGCCAGCTGTCCCAGTTTCAGGATGATTTCTGTATCTGTTGCTGACATCTTTGGGTTTGTTTCATCACCATACTTCAGATTCTTCACATTAGTCTGATTTAAGAAACATTGAACTTGGATTTTTATCATAGTTATAGCCATCAAAACCTTCACTTGACTCTAAATTGATTTGGTTTGATAATTCCGGTCCCACATTGACAAAGAATTTATTAAAACCATTAACAACATCCTCCATATTTTTTAAAGTCTTATCATTTTCGACAAAGTGTGATGGGTAACTAGAACCTCTAAATCCATTTCGAATTATACTATTCAATACACTCCATAAACCTTTAATGTTGCTCTTATTATAATCGAATAATTTATTATAATAATCTTTCTTACATGTTCTCATAATATTAGTTAACTTATTTTTATATTTTTTATATTTATTTTCAGTCTCTATATTTCTATATTTTATGAATTGTCTGTATAATGTATTTTTCTTTTTACAAGCATTTTGCAATCCCTTAGTTAGCCATTGACTATCCTTGTAATTTTGTTTACTGTTGTATTTTTTAATCGGACAGTATGTGTCATATAATAACTGGAATACATTTAGAAAGGATTCATATGCTCTATCTATGTCTTCTATATTGTAAACCATTTCCCAATTTTGTTCTAATAATGCCTTTCTAAGTAGAGTCATAGATTCCTCATTTAGATCACGTTTATAGAAGAAGCAGTAGAAGAAAAAGAAGTAGTGGACATTGTAAGCAATTTCAAGAACAAAAGGTCAACTGACTGTAATGACATGGATATGACAATAGTCAAGAAAGTCATTGACGGAATATCAAAACCATTAACACACATCTGCAACTTGTCCTTCCAAGCTGGCAAATTCCCAAGTGAAATGAAAGTAGCTAAAGTCATACCGTTATATAAAACTGGTGATAAACACAGCTTTACAAATTACAGGCCTGTATCATTGCTTTCACAGTTTTCAAAAATTTTAGAAAAGGTATTCAGTGTAAGGCTAGATGCATTTATTGATAAACACGAGCTGTTGACTGAGAGCCAATATGGTTTCAGACAAAATAGAAGTACATCTTTAGCACTAATTGAATTATTGGAAGAGATCACTAATTGTATAGATACCAAAAAATATGCTATAGGAATATTTATTGACTTAAAAAAGGCCTTTGATACTATAAATCATGATATATTATTAGATAAATTGGAAAGGTATGGTATTAGAGGGGTAGCGCTGAACTGGATAAGAAGCTATTTGTTGGGCAGGCAGCAATTTGTAAAGTTGGGTGAGTGTAAGTCAACACTTATGGACATCAAGTGTGGGGTTCCTCAGGGTTCCATTTTAGGACCCAAACTGTTTATTATTTATATAAATGACATCTGCAAAGTTTCAGACATTCTTAAATTTGTTTTATTTGCTGACGATACAAATATTTTCTGTTCTGGGGACAATTTGCAGCAGCTTTTGAAGGTGATCACTTCAGAAATGAATAAACTAAAACGGTGGTTTGACAGGAACAAACTGTCATTAAATTTGAATAAAACAAAGATAATGTTTTTTGGTCATCGTAAAATTGAAACAGAGGCAACAGTAATGATAGATAATATAAAAATAGAAAGAGTATATCAAATTAAATTTCTAGGTGTGATTCTAGACCACAAAATCAGCTGGAAACACCATATTTCATATATAAGAGCTAAACTGGCAAGAAATGTTGCTATACTGGGGAAAACAAGACAAATTCTAAATCAAAGGGCTTTGTATATACTCTATTGTTCAATGATATTGCCATATCTAAGTTATTGTGTGGAGATTTGGGGTAACACATATAAAAGTATCTTACAACCACTGGTCATACTGCAAAAGAGAGCAATAAGGATTGTGAACAATGTTGGTTTCCAGGATCACACAAACTCTCTTTTTGTACAGCTAAATACATTGAAGTTCATGGATTTGGTCAGGTTCAAAACAGCTCAAATCATATTTAAAGCAAGAAATAATTTACTTCCGGGGAATATACAGAAGATGTTTTTTGAGAGAGAGGGGGGTTATAATTTAAGAGGGGATTTTAAGTTAAAGCAACTTCCTATACATACCACTATGAGAAGTCAGTGGATTACAATCGGTGGGGTCAACCTATGGAATGGTTTGGATTTGGAACTCCAAAAGAGCACTAATATTGTACAATTTAAGAGGTTGTATAAAAACATCATTCTCAATGGTTATAGTGTGGAGGAAAGAGGATTGTTTTTAATTTAGTATTATGTCTTTTTTTGTGAACAATACAGTGATCAGAGAGTCTTCACGCTTGTAACATACACCAACGTGAATGCGGGTTATATATGTAAATATGTATGTATAGTATATGCATGTATATGTGATGTATGTATGCATGCATGAATGCATGTTGGCATGTGTGTATGTGTATGAATGTATGTATGTATGTATGTATGTATGTATATATAAATATATGAGAATATTCAAATAGGTGTGTATATGTAGGTATAAATAAATTATATATAGCTATCATAATATATAGTAAGCATACAGCGCATTTGGAATTGATTATTGAAATTATGATTAATGAAATAAGGGGGTAGGAGTAAATAAGTCTTTACTTCTTCCTACTCCTTTTTGGACACAGGGGATGAGAAATGATCGCACTTTATTTATTTTGTTTTTTTTATTTTTTATTTTTCATTAAATATAGTTTGTGGCCTTCATTATGTTTTATTTTGTTTTAATATATGTAAGTTCAAAATAAAGATTATCAAATCAAATCAAATCAAATGAGCAGGAAGTGTGTGTACATTTCAGTCAGAGTTTTGGGCAAATCTCTTCTCTTTACTTTACACAACATTGTCTCCAGAACAGTAGCAGAAATCCAGCAGAAGACTGGTATGCGACACATGATGTAGAGACTCCTGGATGACTGGATGTGTGAGATGATTCTGGTGGCCTGGTTCTGATCTCTGATTCTCTTTCTGAAGTACTCCTCCTTCTGTGGGTCACTGAACCCTCGTACCTCTGTCACCTGGTGGATGCACTCAGGAGGGATCTGATTGGCTGCTGCAGGTCGGGAGGTGATCCAGAGGAGAGCAGAGGGAAGCAGATTCCCCTTAATGAGGTTGGTCAGCAGCACATCCACTGATGATGACTCTCTTATATCACAGCAGATCTCATTGCTTTGGAAATGTAGAGGAAGTCGACACTCATCCAGACCATCAAAGATAAACACAACTTTGACTTCATCACCTTCAATACTTTTGATCTCTTTCAGTTGTGGAAAGTAGTGCTGCAGAAGTTGCATCAGACTGAATTCTCTTTTTTTCTTCAGATTCAGATCTCGGAAAGGAAGAGTGAAGATGAAATCAACATCCTGATTGGCTTTTCCTTCTGCCCAGTCCAGAATGAACTTCTGCACAGAAACGGTTTTCCCAATGCCAGCGATGCCCTTTGTAAGCACAGTTCTGATGCATTTCTTTTGTCCAGGTAAAGGCTTAAAGATGTCATTGCAGAGGATTGGAGTCTCCTGGGTGGTTTGTCTCTTGGATGCTGTCTCAATCTGTCTGACCTCGTGCTCATTATTGACCCCCCCACTTCCCCCCTCTGTGATGTAGAGCTCTGTATAGATCTCATTGAGGAGAGTTGTGTGGCCCTGCACTGCTAAACCTTCAAATATGTATTCTTCTTCAGATGAGTTTTCAGTGCCTGCTGGGCTCTTTTAATGGATTCATCTGAAGAGAGGAATATGAGAAATAATAATTTTTAAACTAAGATAAACATTTCCCATTCAATAACTGATTAAGAAGAAAAGCCAAAAAAAAAAAGCAGTCAGTTTTCAAAGTATTTTACTCACATTACAGTGCTGCATACCTTTAACAGTGTAACACACCTCTCTCACAGTATTACAGACCTCTCAATGATAATCAATAACAAATAAAACTAATGAGCAAAAAACTACAAACTGTTGCACAATAAGAGTGAAGGAAAAAAACAGATTAAAAAGATGAAAACTGACAATGGATTCAACTGTCCTTTTCCATGCATTTTCTCAGGTTTATGCTGTGGATCCTTGTGGTAAATACCATCTTCAAAGGTCACATGGTAATTTCAAAATCTATTCTGCCCTGAATATGAACTCAGTGCAGTCTGTCTGATGACACAGTGCTTTAGTTAGTGCACAAACTCAGGACAGTCTGTCTGATGGCACAGAGCTTTAGTCTGTGCATTTGCGGACCCCTATAATCACTACTTGAGGCTATAATTCTATTTCAATGCTGTTGTGAACATGTTGTTCACAAGGTTTTCTAGGTGGAAGATCATCAAGGTAAAGCATTATCATGAAAGTGTGATTTCTATAAATCAGAACATTGCACTCTGAGATCTGTTTGCTAAACTCATGTCAGTACTCTAATGGACACACAGTAGCAATGAGAGAGAACTTACTGCGCTGCTCATCTCTCTCCAGTGAGTCAGCAAGATCCTTGAAATAAACACAGGAAGAGGTGTGCTGTATCAGTGTGAAATAAACACATGAAGAGGTGTGCTGCAGATAATTTGAGACACAAAACGCACAGCAGTGCCAAATGCTCATATCTGAAGTGCAGCTTTTGTTCCCGTTTGAAGGCTTTGTAGACAGATGAAGTGTTATAAATAATTAATTTGCTCAGAATTGAGTTGCTCTGTGTAATGCATTCAGTAAATGCTCATGGTAAAAAAGTACCACTGCAGAGCTTGATTACAGATTAAGGTGTGTTGTGTTGCTGTCTTTTGAGGGATTAAAAAGTAGCACATTCGTACAAGGACTAGCGCTTCATATGCACATCCATTTACATTACATTGACATTTTAGTCATTTGGCAGATGTGCATAGGTTCTTCCACAAGTTTAAAGCATCACATCCATAACTAGTAAAATACACATGAAGTGTTGTTCTAAACATGTAGTCATCATAAGTGCAGTTTTTTTTGTTTTTTTGGGGTGTTAGACAAGAGGGATAGGGATATCAGAAAGTGGGGCGGGGGAAATCAGAAGGGAGGACTAAGACTAAGATAGAGTTTGAAAAGGTGTGTTTTTAGTCTACGTTGAAATAGGGGGAGGGATTCTGCTGTCCTGACAGTGGTAGTAGGCAAGTCATTCCACCACTGAGGAACCAGAGCGGAAAACAGGCAGCTCGACTGGCAGGTGCACATAGTGAGGGAACCATAAGGCGAGCAGAACTGGCAGACTGGAGTGGTCTGGCTGGGGAGTAGGGAGTGATTAAGGATTGTATGTAAGATGGGGCAGTCCCCTTAGCAGCCTGAAATGCCAACACCAGGGCCTTGAATCGGATATGTGCGGCAATAGGAAGCCAGTGGAGGCCAATGAGGAGCGGGGTGACATGAGCCGACCTGGGCTGACTGGCGGGCTGCAGCATTCTGGACCAGCTGGAGGGGCTTGATGGCACAAACTGGGAGACTGGCTAGGAGGGAAAGCTTCACCTGCTGTTTCCACTCAGGATTCTCTTCCCAAACATTTATGATTTTTAATTTAATTTTTACCTCCTTGCGCCAAAGAAGCCAGAAATGTTTAAATGTTCACATTAAATGTTCAAATGAAAAGCGGGTTGATTGCATGCATATGTGAGATGTGGATGGTTAAGAGTCATATTTGGCAAAGGTGGAGCATGTTATTAATTTTAAGCACAAAAAATATTCATGATATGCAGTGGGGTCCAAAAGTCTGAGACCACAGTTTCATCTTATTGTGGAAATAAAAAGAAGGTTTCAGGATTTTTAACATTTTAAAACAAATTAAAGTTATTTCAAAGCTGTGCAAGAACCACTTGAAAACCAAAGAAGAGCAAGGATTGCTGCATAATCCACAATTACCTGACCTCAACCTCAATTTATGGGGACACTTATGGGAGATTAACAGAAACCAATCATTCAGAAACATCACAAGATGCTCTTTGAAACATTTTCAAATACTGCTGGAATAACATGGATCATCAGGTCCAAGACAGCTCACGTGCATGTTGCCATTAAAGCTGGGGGACATACCAAATGCCAAGAAATTATGAAATGTGTGTAAATTTCACAGATTCAACTTTTCACTCAAATAAATAGAAGCATTACATACCACTATATGTTTAAATTAAATTTATAGAACACAAAAAATAACTGATTAATAAAAAATGAAGTTATGAAGAAGATCTCACACCTGTTTTGGGGGAGATAATTTCTCTGAACTCTTCTCTTCAAAAGAGCTGGACTCCAGTGACTGCAGGAGCCTGTTTACAAAACATGGAGACAGAGCTTGCAGTTAAACTGATCCTCTGACTGCAGCTCTAACTCACAGCACATGGAGACAGAGCTTCCAGTTAAACTCACCCTCTGACTGCAGATCAACTTGAACCAGCTTAATTACCTTTGATCACCAGTGAACTTTCCTCTGAAGTTGAGTCGACGATCCATTGAATCATCACTCTTCATAGACCAACAGCTGGGTACAGATGACCCTGCTCTTTTTACCTGGACCCTGAGAACAAAACAAAGACAGAGCTTCCAGTTAAACTCATCCTCTAACTGCAGTTCTAACTCACAGCACATCTGAATATGACATAATACACCTCACATACACCTGAAATGTTCCAGTGACATTTAAATATGATAAAACAATAGTGACAATTTGAACCAGCTTAATTACCTTTGATAACGAGTGAACTCTCCTCTGAAGTTGAGTCGACGATCCATTGAATCATCACTCCTCGTAGACCAACAGCTGGGTACAGGTGACCCTGCTCTTTTTACCTGGACCCTGAGAACAAAACAAAGACAGAGCTTCCAGTTAAACTCATCCTCTGACTGCAGTTCTAACTCACAGCACATCTGAATATGACCTAATACACCTCACATACACCTGAAATGTTCCAGTGACATTTAAATATGATAAAATAGTGACAATGTGAACCAGCTTAATTACCTTTGATCACCAGTGAACTCTCCTCTGAAGTTGAGTCGACGATCCATTGAATCATCACTCTTCATAGACCGACAGCTGGGTACAGATGAGCCTGCTCTTTTTACCTGGACCCTGAGAACAAAACAAAGAAAGAGCTTCCAGTTAAACTCATCCTCTGACTGCAGTTCTAACTCACAGCACATCTGAATATGACATAATACACCTCACATACACCTGAAATGTTCCAGTGACATTTAAATATGATAAAACAATAGTGACAATTTGAACCAGCTTAATTACCTTTGATCACCAGTGAACTCTCCTCTGAAGTTGAGTCGACGATCCATTGAATCATCACTCTTCATAGACCGACAGCTGGGTACAGATGACCCTGTTCTTTTTACCTGGACCCTGAGAACAAAACAAAGACAGAGCTTCCAGTTAAACTCATCCTCTCACTGCAGCTCAAACTCACAGCACATCTGAATATGACCTAATACACCTCACATACACCTGAAATGTTCCAGTGAAATTAAATATGATAAAATAGTGACAATTTGAACCAGCTTAATTACCTTTGATCACCAGTGAACTCTCCTCTGAATTTGACTGGACGATCCATTGAATCATCACTCTTCATAGACCGACAGCTGGGTACAGATGACCCTGCTCTTTTTACCTGGACCCTGAGAACAAAACAAAGACGGAGCTTCCAGTTAAACTCATCCTCTCACTGCAGCTCTAACTCACAGCACATCTGAATATGACATAATACACCTCACATACACCTGAAATGTTCCAGTGACATTTAAATATGATAAAACAATAGTGACAATTTGAACCAGCTAAATTACCTTTGATCACCAGTGAACTCTCCTCTGAAGTTGAGTCGACGATCCATTGAATCATCACACTTCATAGACCGACAGCTGGGTACAGATGACCCTGCTCTTTTTACTTGCACCCTGAGAACAAAATAAAGAAAGAGCTTCCAGTTAAACTCATCCTCTCACTGCAGCTCAAACTCACAGCACATCTGAATATGACCTAATACACCTCTCATACACCTGAAATGTTCCAGTGACATTTAAATATGATAAAACAATAGTGACAATTTGAACCAGCTTAATTACCTTTGATCACCAGTGAACTCTCCTCTGAAGTTGAGTCGACGATCCATTGAATCATCACTCTTCATAGACCGACAGCTGGGTACAGATGACCCTGCTCTTTTTACCTGCACCCTGAGAACAAAACAAAGACAGAGCTTCCAGTTAAACTCATCCTCTCACTGCAGCTCAAACTCACAGCACATCTGAATATGACATAATACACCTCACATACACCTGAAATGATCCAGTGACATTTAAATATGATAAAAAAATAGTGACAATTTGAACCAGCTGAATTACCTTTGATCACCAGTGAACTCTCCTCTGAAGTTGAGTCGACGATCAATTGAATCATCAAACTTCATAGACCGACAGCTGGGTACAGATGACCCTGCTCTTTTTACCTGGACCCTGAGAACAAAACAAAGAAAGAGCTTACAGTTAAACTCATCCTCTCACTGCAGCTCAAACTCACAGCACATCTGAATATGACCTAATACACCTCACATACACCTGAAATGTTCCAGTGACATTTAAATATGATAAAACAATAGTGACAATTTGAACCAGCTTAATTACCTTTGATCACCAGTGAACTCTCCTCTGAAGTTGATTCGACGATCCATTGAATCATCACTCCTCGTAGACCAACAGCTGGGTACAGGTGACCCTGCTCTTTTTACCTGGACCCTGAGAACAAAACAAAGACAGAGCTTCCAGTTAAACTCATCCTCTGACTGCAGTTCTAACTCACAGCACATCTGAATATGACCTAATACACCTCTCATACACCTGAAATGTTCCAGTGACATTTAAATATGATAAAACAATAGTGACAATTTGAACCAGCTTAATTACCTTTGATCACCAGTGAACTCTCCTCTGAAGTTGAGTCGACGATCCATTGAATCATCACTCTTCATAGACCGACAGCTGGGTACAGATGAGCCTGCTCTTTTTACCTGGACCCTGAGAACAAAACAAAGAAAGAGCTTCCATTTAAACTCATCCTCTGACTGCAGTTCTAACTCACAGCACATCTGAATATGACATAATACACCTCACATACACCTGAAATGTTCCAGTGACATTTAAATATGATAAAATAGTGACAATTTGAACCAGCTTAATTACCTTTGATCACCAGTGAACTCTCCTCTGAATTTGACTGGACGATCCATTGAATCATCACTCTTCATAGACCGACAGCTGGGTACAGATGACCCTGCTCTTTTTACCTGGACCCTGAGAACAAAACAAAGACAGAGCTCCCAGTTAAACTCATCCTCTCACTGCAGCTCTAACTCACAGCACATCTGAATATGACATAATACACCTCACATACACCTGAAATGTTCCAGTGACATTTAAATATGATAAAACAATAGTGACAATTTGAACCAGCTTAATTACCTTTGATCACCAGTGAACTCTCCTCTGAAGTTGAGTCGACGATCCATTGAATCATCAAACTTCATAGACCGACAGCTGGGTACAGATGACCCTGCTCTTTTTACCTGCACCCTGAGAACAAAACAAAGAAAGAGCTTACAGTTAAACTCATCCTCTCACTGCAGCTCAAACTCACAGCACATCTGAATATGACCTAATACACCTCACATACACCTGAAATGTTCCAGTGACATTTAAATATGATAAAATAGTGAATATTTGAACCAGCTTAATTACCTTTGATCACCAGTGAACTCTCCTCTGAATTTGACTGGACGATCCATTGAATCATCACTCTTCATAGACCGACAGCTGGGTACAGATGACCCTGCTCTTTTTACCTGGACCCTGAGAACAAAACAAAGACAGAGCTTCCAGTTAAACTCATCCTCTCACTGCAGCTCAAACTCACAGCACATCTGAATATGACATAATACACCTCTCATACACCTGAAATGTTCCAGTGACATTTAAATATGATAAAACAATAGTGACAATTTGAACCAGCTTAATTACCTTTGATCACCAGTGAACTCTCCTCTGAAGTTGAGTCGACGATCCATTGAATCATCACTCTTCATAGACCGACAGCTGGGTACAGATGACCCTGCTCTTTTTACCTGGACCCTGAGAACAAAACAAAGAAAGAGCTTCCAGTTAAACTCATCCTCTGACTGCAGTTCTAACTCACAGCACATCTGAATATGACATAATACACCTCACATACACCTGAAATGTTCCAGTGACATTTAAATATGATAAAACAATAGTGACAATTTGAACCAGCTTAATTACCTTTGATCACCAGTGAACTCTCCTCTGAATTTGACTGGACGATCCATTGAATCATCACTCTTCATAGACCGACAGCTGGGTACAGATGACCCTGCTCTTTTTACCTGGACCCTGAGAACAAAACAAAGACAGAGCTTCCAGTTAAACTCATCCTCTGACTGCAGTTCTAACTCACACCACATCTGAATATGACATAATACACCTCACATACACCTGAAATGTTCCAGTGACATTTAAATATGATAAAACAATAGTGACAATTTGAACCAGCTTAATTACCTTTGATCACCAGTGAACTCTCCTCTGAAGTTGATTCGACGATCCATTGAATCATCACTCCTCGTAGACCAACAGCTGGGTACAGGTGACCCTGCTCTTTTTACCTGGACCCTGAGAAAAAAACAAAGACAGAGCTTCCAGTTAAACTCATCCTCTGACTGCAGTTCTAACTCACAGCACATCTGAATATGACCTAATCCACCTCTCATACACCTGAAATGTTCCAGTGACATTTAAATATGATAAAATAGTGACAATTTGAACCAGGTTAATTACCTTTGATCACCAGTGAACTCTCCTCTGAAGTTGAGTCGACGATCCATTGAATCATCACTCTTCATAGACCGACAGCTGGGTACAGATGACCCTGCTCTTTTTACCTGCACCCTGAGAACAAAACAAAGACAGAGCTTCCAGCTAAACTCATCCTCTCACTGCAGCTCAAACTCACAGCACATCTGAATATGACATAATACACCTCACATAAACCTGAAATGTTCCAGTGACATTTAAATATGATAAAATAGTGACAATTTGAACCAGCTTAATTACCTTTGATCACCAGTGAACTCTCCTCTGAAGTTTATTCGACGATCCATTGAATCATCACTCTTCATAGACAGACAGCTGGGTACAGGTGACCCTGCTCTTTTTACCTGCACCCTGAGAACAAAACAAAGACAGAGCTTCCAGCTAAACTCATCCTCTCACTGCAGCTCAAACTCACAGCACATCTGAATATGACCTAATACACCTCACATACACCTGAAATATTCCAGTGACATTTAAATATGATAAAATAGTGACAATTTGAACCAGCTTAATTACCTTTGATCACCAGTGAACTCTCCTCTGAAGTTGAGTCGACGATCCATTGAATCATCACTCTTCATAGACCGACAGCTGGGTACAGATGACCCTGCTCTTTTTACCTGCACCCTGAGAACAAAACAAAGACAGAGCTTCCAGTTAAACTCATCCTCTCACTGCAGCTCAAACTCACAGCACATCTGAATATGACCTAATACACCTCACATACACCTGAAATGTTCCAGTGACATTTAAATATGATAAAACAATAGTGACAATTTGAACCAGCTTAATTACCTTTGATCACCAGTGAACTCTCCTCTGAAGTTGAGTCGACGATCCATTGAATCATCACTCTTCATAGACCGACAGCTGGGTACAGATGACCCTGCTCTTTTTACCTGGACCCTGAGAACAAAACAAAGACAGAGCTTCCAGTTAAACTCATCCTCTGACTGCAGTTCTAACTCACAGCACATCTGAATATGACATAATACACCTCACATACACCTGAAATGTTCCAGTGACATTTAAATATGATAAAACAATAGTGACAATTTGAACCAGCTTAATTACCTTTGATCACCAGTGAACTCTCCTCTGAAGTTGACTGGACGATCCATTGAATCATCACTCCTCGTAGACCAACAGCTGGGTACAGGTGACCCTGCTCTTTTTACCTGGACCCTGAGAGCAAAACAAAGACAGAGCTTCCAGTTAAACTCATCCTCTAACTGCAGTTCTAACTCACAGCACATCTGAATATGACATAATACACCTCACATACACCTGAAATGTTCCAGTGACATTTAAATATGATAAGACAATAGTGACAATTTGAACCAGCTTAATTACCTTTGATCACCAGTGAACTCTCCTCTGAAGTTGAGTCGACGATCCATTGAATCATCACTCTTCATAGACAGACAGCTGGGTACAGGTGACCCTGCTCTTTTTACCTGGGCCCTGAGAACAAAACAAAGACAGAGCTTCCAGTTAAACTCATCCTCTCACTGCAGTTCTAACTCTCAGCACATCTGAATATGACATAATACACCTCGCATACACCTGAAATGTTCCAGTGACATTTAAATATGATAAAATAGTGAATATTTGAACCAGCTTAATTACCTTTGATCACCAGTGAATTCTCCTCTGAAGTTGAGTCGACGATCCATTGAATCATCACTCTTCATAGACCGACAGCTGGGTACAGATGACCCTGCTCTTTTTACCTGGACCCTGAGAACAAAACAAAGACAGAGCTTCCAGTTAAACTCATCCTCTCACTGCAGTTCTAACTCTCAGCACATCTGAATATGACATAATACACCTCGCATACACCTGAAATGTTCCAGTGACATTTAAATATGATAAAATAGTGAATATTTGAACCAGCTTAATTACCTTTGATCACCAGTGAATTCTCCTCTGAAGTTGAGTCGACGATCCATTGAATCATCACTCTTCATAGACCGACAGCTGGGTACAGATGAGCCTGCTCTTTTTACCTGGACCCTGAGAACAAAACAAAGACAGAGCTTCCAGTTAAACTCATCCTCTCACTGCAGTTCTAACTCTCAGCACATCTGAATATGACATAATACACCTCGCATACACCTGAAATGTTCCAGTGACATTTAAATATGATAAAACAATAGTGACAATTTGAACCAGCTTAATTACCTTTGATCACCAGTGAATTCTCCTCTGAAGTTGAGTCGACAATCCATTGAATCATCACTCTTCATAGACCGACAGCTGGGTACAGATGACCCTGCTCTTTTTACCTGGACCCTGAGAACAAAACAAAGACAGAGCTTCCAGTTAAACTCATCCTCTCACTGCAGCTCAAACTCACAGCACATCTGAATATGACCTAATACACCTCACATCCACCTGAAATGTTCCAGTGACATTTAAATATGATAAAACAATAGTGACAATTTGAACCAGCTTAATTACCTTTGATCACCAGTGAACTCTCCTCTGAATTTGACTGGACGATCCATTGAATCATCACTCTTCATAGACCAACAGCTGGGTACAGATGACCCTGCTCTTTTTACCTGGACCCTGAGAACAAAACAAAGACAGAGCTTCCAGTTAAACTCATCCTCTGACTGCAGCTCTAACTCACAGAACATCTGAATATGACCTAATACACCTCACATACACCTGAAATGTTCCAGTGACATTTAAATATGATAAAACAATAGTGACAATTTGAACCAGCTTAATTACCTTTGATCACCAGTGAATTCTCCTCTGAAGTTGACTGGACGATCCATTGAATCATCACTCTTCATAGACCGACAGCTGGGTACAGGTGACCCTGCTCTTTTTACCTGGACCCTGAGAACAAAACAAAGACAGAGCTTCCAGTTACACTCTTCCTCTCACTGCAGTTCTAACTCTCAGCACATCTGAATATGACATAATACACCTCACCTACACCTGAAATGTTCCAGTGACATTTAAATATGATAAAATAGTGACAATTTGAACCAGCTTAATTACCTTTGATCACCAGTGAACTCTCCTCTGAAGTTGAGTCGACAATCCATTGAATCATCACTCTTCGTAGACCGACAGCTGGGTACAGATGACCCTGCTCTTTTTACCTGGACCCTGAGAACAAAACAAAGACAGAGCTTCCAGTTAAACTCATCCTCTCACTGCAGCTCAAACTCACAGCACATCTGAATATGACCTAATACACCTCACATCCACCTGAAATGTTCCAGTGACATTTAAATATGATAAAACAATAGTGACAATTTGAACCAGCTTAATTACCTTTGATCACCAGTGAACTCTCCTCTGAATTTGACTGGACGATCCATTGAATCATCACTCTTCATAGACCGACAGCTGGGTACAGATGACCCTGCTCTTTTTACCTGGACCCTGAGAACAAAACAAAGACAGAGCTTCCAGTTAAACTCATCCTCTGACTGCAGCTCTAACTCACAGAACATCTGAATATGACATAATACACCTCACATACACCTGAAATGTTCCAGTGACATTTAAATATGATAAAACAATAGTGACAATTTGAACCAGCTTAATTACCTTTGATCACCAGTGAATTCTCCTCTGAAGTTGACTGGACGATCCATTGAATCATCAGTCTTCGTAGACCGACAGCTGGGTACAGGTGACCCTGCTCTTTTTACCTGGACCCTGAGAACAAAACAAAGACAGAGCTTCCAGTTACACTCTTCCTCTCACTGCAGTTCTAACTCTCAGCACATCTGAATATGACATAATACACCTCACCTACACCTGAAATGTTCCAGTGACATTTAAATATGATAAAATAGTGACAATTTGAACCAGCTTAATTACCTTTGATCACCAGTGAACTCTCCTCTGAAGTTGAGTCGACAATCCATTGAATCATCACTCTTCGTAGACCGACAGCTGGGTACAGATGACCCTGCTCTTTTTACCTGGACCCTGAGAACAAAACAAAGACAGAGCTTCCAGTTAAACTCATCCTCTCACTGCAGCTCAAACTCACAGCACATCTGAATATGACCTAATACACCTCACATCCACCTGAAATGTTCCAGTGACATTTAAATATGATAAAACAATAGTGACAATTTGAACCAGCTTAATTACCTTTGATCACCAGTGAACTCTCCTCTGAAGTTGACTGGACGATCCATTGAATCATCACTCTTCATAGACCGACAGCTGGGTACAGATGACCCTGCTCTTTTTACCTGGACCCTGAGAACAAAACAAAGACAGAGCTTCCAGTTAAACTCATCCTCTGACTGCAGCTCTAACTCACAGAACATCTGAATATGACATAATACACCTCACATACACCTGAAATGTTCCAGTGACATTTAAATATGATAAAACAATAGTGACAATTTGAACCAGCTTAATTACCTTTGATCACCAGTGAATTCTCCTCTGAAGTTGACTGGACGATCCATTGAATCATCACTCTTCATAGACCGACAGCTGGGTACAGATGACCCTGCTCTTTTTACCTGGACCCTGAGAACAAAACAAAGACAGAGCTTCCAGTTACACTCTTCCTCTCACTGCAGTTCTAACTCTCAGCACATCTGAATATGACATAATACACCTCACCTACACCTGAAATGTTCCAGTGACATTTAAATATGATAAAATAGTGACAATTTGAACCAGCTTAATTACCTTTGATCAGCAGTGAACTCTCCTCTGAAGTTGAGTCGACAATCCATTGAATCATCACTCTTCGTAGACCGACAGCTGGGTACAGATGACCCTGCTCTTTTTACCTGGACCCTGAGAACAAAACAAAGACAGAGCTTCCAGTTAAACTCATCCTCTCACTGCAGCTCAAACTCACAGCACATCTGAATATGACATAATACACCTCACATACACCTGAAATGTTCCAGTGACATTTAAATATGATAAAACAATAGTGACAATTTGAACCAGCTTAATTAGTTTGCTATTTATAGCAAACTTAGTTCACTTATTTTATGGACCATTAAAGTGGACCAAACTGAATTATTTTTTTCATTGCTTTTTCAAAAAATCAGGCTGAACCACCAAAAACTATACATTTCTACAGTCCAATTTGACAAAAAATAGGGCATCTACTGTAATGTCACTGGTTGTTAATGTTTTTTAGATCATTGTTCTATGATTGACGCTTTGAGACATGTTTGCAGTGGTTTGGTAGTTTTTATGCATTTTTTTAATGAAATGAACTTCCAAGCTGCATGCTGGGATAAAGAGTAATATGAAGAGGTTTGAAAAAGTTAATTTTTAGCAGATGGACACACATCATACTACTCCAGTACTCCTACCACTGTGAAAAATTGACCACCAGCTTAAATTTACAAACTGGGGGTTTCATTACATTACTGGCATTTGGCAGACGCTCTTATCCAGAGCAACGTACAGTTGATTAGACTAAGCAGGGGACAATCCTCCCCTGGAGAAATGCAGGGTTAAGGGTCTTGCTCAAGGGATCTTATTGTGGCTACACCACGATCAGAACCACCAACCTTACGTGTCCCAGTCATTTACCTTAACCACTACGCTATGGGCCGCCCCATCATACATTCAATCATAATGGTGGTAAAATTGATCCTGTTCCAAATAATTGGTGTCAATTAATCTATTTATCCTAGAACATTCATGATCTACATATGTTCATTCATTCATTCATTCATTCATTCATTCATTATCCTAACCCGCTTATCCTGAATAGGGTCGCGGGGGGGCCGGAGCCTATCCCAGCATACATTGGGCGAAAGGCAGGAATACACCCTGGACAGGTCGCCAGTCCATCGCAGGGCACACACACCATTCACTCACACACTCATACCTATGGGAAATTTAGACTCTCCAATCAGCCTAACCTGCATGTCTTTGGGCTGTGGGAGGAAACCGACGCATATGGATGTTGTTATAAGTAATCCATTTCCATAAAACTATGCTTTACGAGTAATGTTGCACTTATTTTGAGTAGTTGGATACGTTGGTTGTTAGATGCGTTGTAATGAATGAAAAAACTGTATTTTCAAATGTAATGTGTACATTTCATTTTGAAATGGCAATACGTTGAATGTTAAGCAGTGACATTGAGAACAAGTGATCTGGTTCAGCGAGCAAATTATTTTTGGTTCATGAATATTGTATCCAAGCAATTGATAAAAGTGTTTGGAGTTTTGAAAAATGATGTGCATTTTGATTATCCGTTTTTGTGTCTACAGTTTTGAAAAATGACCTCAAGGTTCTGAAATTAGTGTCAAAGTGATTGCAAAAAACTGTAATTGAAGCAGTTTAGTTAGAATTTTGATGAAACCAATAACAATAACACCATCTAATGGTCATATGAAAAACAGCATATGACCAATATTTTATCTCCAGGGATACTTGTTCTTAGCCCCCGGTTAGCATATTACAGTGTCAGGTGTGTGACGGCACAGATGGTGCAGTGGGTAGCACTGCCGCCACACAGCAAGGAGGTCCTGGGTTTCAGCTGGGGCCTCTCTGTGTGGAGTTTGCATGTTCTCCCCGTGTCTGCGTGGGTTTCCTCCGGGTACTCTGGTTTCCTCCCACAGTCCAAAGACATGCAGGTTAGGCTGATTGGAGAGTCAAAATTGCCCAAAGATATGAGTGTGTGAGTGAATGGTGTGTGTGCCCTGCAATGGACTGGCGACCTGTCCAGGGTGTTTTCCTGCCTTTTGCCCAATGTATGCTGGGATAGGCTCCAGCTCCCCTGCAACCCTGTTCACGATAAGTGGGTTAAGATAATGGATGGATGGTTTGAATAAACTAAGAGCGAGCGTAGCTAAGAAGAAGCTTTTCTGCTTCTCATGATTGCTTTTAGGAGTAGACACGGCATGGACTCAGCCAGGCATTACAGATTTGAAACATTTATTGGAGAACATTTGGAAGCATGATTTGGAAACTGATATTGGAAATAGCATCAAGCTGTCAATGCTGGGTAAAGCTACCATAGTGTGTCAGCTTGATGGAGGTAGCTAATCGTAACTCCATACAGAGACATGATGAACTAAAGACAAGACTGTCTGAATTGTGGGTTGTATTAAATTCCATGGAGGACACAAGCTTTGCGATGGCTAGGATGAAATGCCCACATCATTACACCAGGGCAAGTTTCTCCACCTGGTTGCCCAGTTGATTCACCTCTTTGTTTAGATAGTGCGTTTAAACAATTGATTGGCTAACTGGCTAAGTTACCCGTCAGAGACAAGTTAAAATGAGCTGCTTGACTGTAGTTATGTTCACTGCTTTTGGAAAATAACTGGCTGATGAATTATCAAAGGCAACATTTGTGCCTGTGCAAACTGAGATGACAGACAAAGTTATGGATTGAATTCCCACTGGTGCCAGCCATCCTGAAAATGATATGAGCTCATGGTATTGTAAGGTGCTTTGAATAAAAGTATTAATGAAATGGCATATATTCAAATGCAATGCTGGAGTGTGAGCTATTGATAGCTTTAAGACTTTTAGTTTTTAGCCCCCCATCCAGTATCACCACCAGCCTCCACTGCATAGGATGGCATCTCCATACCAACAAACTCAAACACTATTTACCATCAATGGCACAATTAATTCAACAAAGTACCAGGAAATCAGAAAATCTGGTGGCTGAGACTTGGCCGTATGTAGATTTCCCAGCGGGACAAAGACTCCAAACATACATACAAATCCACACAGAAATGGTTAAGTAAAAACAGCATCCATGTTCTGCAATGGCCATCTCAGTCTCCAGACTTAAAACCTGTGGTCTGGGGTCCATACGGCAAACTCAAGGTTATCAAGGATTCTGAAAGGTTCTGCCTGGAGGAATCATTAATAAAACACAATACACGGGGTGTCTCGGTGGCGCAGCCTGTAGAGCACTGCCCGCCTGCTCATTACGAGCCGCGACGTCGGCGGTTCGAATCCGACCGTCCGACATTTGTCGCATGTCTTCCCCTCTCTCTTGCTCCCATTCTTCCTGTCTCTCTATACTATATACTGTCCAATAAAGCTGAAAAAGGCCTAAAAAAATAATAATAATAAAAATAAAACACAATACACGTTGGAAAAAGTTTGTCAATAACTATTATTTTTTGTACATATTTATCATGGAGCCCACTAACTGCTTACAAAACAAAACATGGAGACAGCAGCTCTACCTCATATAACATCAAATATCTGATTTATACCTCTTTCTGTCAGTGCTGAGGGTTCCACCTTTGCTCTCTGGCTCCTCTGAGAGACTCATTTTAGAAACAGTGCCCCCCATCTCAGGAGACTGGAACACGTCAGACCAGACTAGACCACATGTGGGTTCTGACCCAAATCAGCCAACCTGTAAACACACAAAATGAGAACACACTGAACACACATATAGACACACTAATACAAACAGACAAGCACATACACAATATAGCAATTTTGACAGGAAGCAGTCTGGAATTTAAATGGTCCATAAACCTATACTCCACATCCATCCATCCATAATCTAATACACTCAACTTCTGGTCAGGGTCATGGGGGGGGCTGGAGCCTATCCCACCTCAGTAATGTAGGACCATTGATAATGTTGAAGTGTTTCTTTATAATGAAAATAATGCCAGTGCTCAGCTATACATTGACTGTCTGACATGCAGAATGTATTTTATTAATGATTCAATGGACTCAACCAAAATTACACTTTTCTCAGATCATACATTTATTGAGTAAAATTAGGCATCACAATTACTGTATTCAGGATGTTAGACACCCTCCCCTTGCAAGATTAATGGGGTCTTTTTCTGTAATGTCTTATAAGACTGAAGAACACATGAGGAGGGATCTTAGACCCTTCCTCCATCCACAATCTTTCCAGATCTTTGATATTTTGATGTGTGCTTCAGGACTGTCCCGTTTAAAACCACAGATTTAGATAAGTTACTTCTGCAGAATAAGTTGGTAAGTACTGCAGGGTGTAGCAAGGGTTCACCCTGCAGGGTTTTATTACTGGAAGTGATGTAATCTCCGTATCCGGTTGTCCGTGTTCCTTCCCTGCTTGTCTCTCCGGCTCACGCAATTATTCCTCAGTAAATTCCGAATAAAACCTGTAAGGTTATATTTATTTGTCAAAATCGAAAACCTCATCCCCTAGCTCGGCGAAGTCGGAGCTGTCCGTCATGTAGCTCAGGCGAGCTCACAAAGTAAATGCATAGACTATGCAAATAAACTCAAGAAAACTCAAGTAATATCCTAAAAGTAAAAACATGGGGCGGCAAAAAACATAGAAAACTTATTACGAAAAGATTGTTTATTAAATCCCTGGATTCAATACTCATTAAGACATTAACTAATTAGAATAGATCACTTGTTAAAATATAATTAGCTAAGGTTGCCAAGCCAGCTAAATATAGGACTGACTGCTCATTGGTCAAGAAGGAAACTAGCTAGCTAGCATTAAGACAATAGCAGCTGATTTGACTAGTCCATTAGTTTTCCTTCTGCATCCATGCATAATGTATTCTCCCAACATGACCACGTTTGCGTAAGAAGTGCATTGCAGCGATTATTTCGCTAACCGTATTAAAGCAGGGTTCAATGCGATGTGTATACAATGAGAATCTGGCTAAGCAAGGATTTACAAATCCTTCCAATACCACCACCAATGCTTGTTGATTGACATGTTTCGATTGACAATGGCCTCATAACATCAACATGTCACATCCTTTCGTTTAAAGCAAAGCTAACTTACATTCATTATCATTTTATGTTTAATCATCATCCTATGTTGTCTGTTTCTTCTTTCTTATTTCATTTTATGTTTAATCATCATTCTTTGTTGTCTGTTTCTTCTTCCTTATATCATCTTATGTTTAATCATCACTCTATGTTGTCGGTTTCTTCTTTCTTATATCATCTTAGTAAGTAGTAAGTGTTGGTTAGGTGTGGAGCTCTGTACAAGCCTGTTAGGGCTTCGCTCCCACCTTGCACAGATTTGTACTAAAATTTGTGCTAAATAAATAAACATAAACAAACAAACATAAACATTCTATTGAGAAATTGCACGTTTATGATAGCACGTTTCATATAAAACTATAATAAAACATTTGACGAAACGAACTTTACTTTGGATGTTTCAAGTTTTTCAACTGCACACTGGCCCGTAAACACTTGAAATGTTCGGCCTGTCAAATCAGTCGCGTCACTGTCAAAATGTAGCCTCGCCTGTCCTAATTATAATATTAAAATACTAATGGGACATTTGAAAATAGCATATTACACCGAAATACTTACACCGTTCTTTTATTCAATTTCATTCCTTCTTTAACTCCGTCTTCTTTCTCATCTTCTTTCTCAAAATTGTGTTTGAAATACAATGACAGACAAAAGGAGTACAGTAAACGCAATGCCTCCTGCTTTTTCTCTTACGACTTCCTCATATCATCACGAAAACAGACACACCTAACTGTATTCCTGCTCTGAACATGGGCTCTTGTTGTTTGATCTACACGCACCGGACAAACCTGTATGGGCTGAGTTGTTGCTTGCATCGTCCTGTACATTTGTATGCATAAATGCTTTTAACTCGACATTTGACGAAAGTGTTTATGCTTTTGAATTGCAGAGGTGAAGCAGACGTTTAAATTATTTGCGATCTGCCTCAATGCCTCGTTTTTATATCTACTCCTAAGTGTGGGGCTAAATTTTCCTTTACTTAAAACTTTTTTTGTTTCAACCTCTTCCACCAACACCACAGTTACCTCCAGAGTCCATGTGTTTTTTTTTAAATCCTTTTCTGAGCCGAAAGTTATCTATACTGACAATCGTAAAGAGGAGTATAGAAAGTCTACAAATGCACCTGGTCACTAGAAGTTTGATACATACGGCCCCAGGAGTTTGGTGAGTGTGAAGTTAGGGGGGTTTGGGGTGTAGTAGTGGGTGAGTGTGAAGTTAGGGGGGTTTGGGGTGTAGCAGAGGGTGAGTGTGAAGTTAGGGGGGTTTGGGGTGTAGTAGTGGGTGAGTGTGAAGTTAGGGGGGTTTGGGGTGTAGCAGAGGGTGAGTGTGAAGTTAGGGGGGTTTGGGGTGTAGTAGAGGGTGAGTGTGAAATTAGGGGGGTTTGGGGTGTAGCAGAGGGTGAGTGTGAAGTTAGGGGGGTTTGGGGTGTAGTAGGGGGTGAGTGTGAAGTCAGGGGGGTTTGGGGTGTAGCAGAGGGTGAGTGTGAAGTTAGGGGGGTTTGGGGTGTAGTAGGGGGTGAGTGTGAAGTTAGGGGGGTTTGGGGTGTAGTGGGGGAGGGGGTGTTGCTCTTGTCCAAGGTCTCTGAACTGAAATTGGAGAAAGTCACACTCCTCGGGATCAGGCAGTGATATGGGCGGGGCAGGGAGGGGTGCTGTTCTTGGCATCAGAACGGGCGTAGAACAAGTTCAGCTGGTCTGGCAAGGCCTCGTCACTGTCAACAACACACCTGATCTCGCTTTGCATGAAGTGATTGCCTCCAAACCCTGCCAAAGGTGACAAGACTCATTCTCTTTCTCTTTCAGTCACTTGTCCTTGTATTGACGCTGGGCAGGTCATCGCCAGAATTAATACATTAAAATTGAATTGATTACAAACAGTTTATTTGTTAAATGTGTACTCAATGGATAATCAACTGAATTTCCAACTTGATAAATTCATCAACATTATTATAGACAATGTTTTATCAAAAAAATGTTCGGCCTGTCAAATCAGTCGCGTCACTGTCAAAATGTAGCCTCGCCTGTCCTAATTATAATATTAAAATACTAATGGGACATTTGAAAATAGCATATTACACCGAAATACTTACACCGTTCTTTTTTTCAATTTCATTCCTTCTTTAACTCCGTCTTCTTTCTCATCTTCTTTCTCAAAATTGTGTTTGAAATACAATGACAGACAAAAGGAGTACAGTAAACGCAATGCCTCCTGCTTTTTCTCTTACGACTTCCTCATATCATCACGAAAACAGACACACCTAACTGTATTCCTGCTCTGAACATGGCTCTTGTTGTTTGATCTACACGCACCGGACAAACATGTATGGGCTGAGTTGTTGCTTGCATCGTCCTGTACATTTGTATGCATAAATGCTTTTAACTCGACATTTGACGAAAGTGTTTATGCTTTTGAATTGCAGAGGTGAAGCAGACGTTTAAATTATTTGCGATCTGCCTCAATGCCTCGTTTTTATATCTACTCCTAAGTGTGGGGCTAAATTTTCCTTTACTTAAAACTTTTTTTGTTTCAACCTCTTCCACCAACACCACAGTTACCTCCAGAGTCCATGTGTTTTTTTTTTATCCTTTTCTGAGCCGAAAGTTATCTATACTGACAATCGTAAAGAGGAGTATAGAAATTCTACAAATGCACCTGGTCACTAGAAGTTTGATACATACGGCCCCAGGAGTTTGGTGAGTGTGAAGTTAGGGGGGTTTGGGGTGTAGTAGAGGGTGAGTGTGAAGTTAGGGGGGTTTGGGGTGTAGTAGTGGGTGAGTGTGAAGTTAGGGGGGTTTGGGGTGTAGCAGAGGGTGAGTGTGAAGTTAGGGGGGTTTGGGGTGTAGTAGAGGGTGAGTGTGAAATTAGGGGGGTTTGGGGTGTAGCAGAGGGTGAGTGTGAAGTTAGGGGGGTTTGGGGTGTAGTAGGGGGTGAGTGTGAAGTCAGGGGGGTTTGGGGTGTAGCAGAGGGTGAGTGTGAAGTTAGGGGGGTTTGGGGTGTAGTAGGGGGTGAGTGTGAAGTCAGGGGGGTTTGGGGTGTAGTGGGGGAGGGGGTGTTGCTCTTGTCCAAGGTCTCTGAACTGAAATTGGAGAAAGTCACACTCCTTGGGATCAGGCAGTGATATGGGCGGGGGCTGTTCTTGGCATCAGAACGGGCGTAGAACAAGTTCAGCTGGTCTGGCAAGGCCTCGTCACTGTCAACAACACACCTGATCTCGCTTTGCATGAAGTGATTGCCTCCAAACCCTGCCAAAGGTGACAAGACTCATTCTCTTTCTCTTTCAGTCACTTGTCCTTGTATTGACGCTGGGCAGGTCATCGCCAGAATTAATACATTAAAATTGAATTGATTACAAACAGTTTATTTGTTAAATGTGTACTCAATGGATAATCAACTGAATTTCCAACTTGATAAATTCATCAACATTATTATAGACAATGTTTTATCAAAAAGGTGTTTAAAATACAGCCAGGTAAAATGAAATAGTGAAATGAATCAGTGAGCTGTAACCAAAGGATACATATTTGGCCAGTAACTATAAGACTGGGTACCAGTGCCCATTGTTTGATTGATGTTACAATGTACAGAGTTACACTTGTGGAATCAGATCTCACTGGTCAGAGTCAAAGAGAAAGTCATTTATGATTCAGTGGACAAATGAATGATACTAGTTTTGTCTACTGATGTTAAGAAGCCCACACTGAATCTATACTTTTACACAACATAGAGGGTCCATTCAGAATCAGTCCATGTTCTCGCTCATAAGTGAAAATATTGAACCATTTATGATTCCCATATGACTATTTTATGATACTCATTACATAAAAAGCCAACCTTCATTCTGATGTCTGTGACGGTCAGACCTGAGAAAGCTGCTGTAAGCCATGTGTGACAAGCTATTAGAAGGCCAGCTCTCAGAAATGATTATAACACACGCACGCGCGCACGCATATTAACACACAGTGTTATCATTATCTTTATTATTATTGATTATTTCCTTATTTCCTCTCTCTGGTACTTTGCTGGTTTGTTTTATTTTGTTTGTTTGGTTCTTTTCTGTGATTATTTTGTGACTCTGTATTGGACTTTATTGCACAATAAAAACATTAAAATGAAAAAAAAAAAGAAAAAAAAAAGAAATGATTATTCTAAATGCATTGCTATGTTCATTGTCTCTGTAACAGCCCAAACATTAGATTATGGTTTAAGCAAGGAAACTCCAATCAGACCAGCGGCCTCATTTATAAAACTCTGCGAAGAATCCACACTAAATGTTAGCCTACATACAAATGAGGAAGTGTACGTACCACAAAAAATATTCTGATTTATAAAACCTTGCCTACGCCTGCCAGTGTGTAATTTCCTTTTATAAATCCCCAAAAAACTTTGACTTGTCTGTACGAGCCTAACACACTGCCTAGTTCACTCCCACAATTACCCATAAATGGTTGAAGAAATGCCCTGAATTAATATTGATAAGCATAGAAATGTCCTGGATAATCCCTATGTAGGTTATGTCTGTGAATGGAGTGCAGATTGCAGACCTAAGAAGAGAAATTTCTTTGCAATGCTTTTGGGGGAGATTGAGGCAAGAAAAAATGTTTTCTTTGGTAGCCATAGCGCTGGCATCGCAAACAAAATGAAATGAGCTGAGTGGCAGCATGTTGTAGCTGCTGTCAATGCTGCCAGCTCAGAGAGCCCAATCATGTCGGAGGTGCAGGAGAAGTGGTCCCACCTCAAAGTTAACGCCAAAAAGCGCATTGCTCTGCGTAGGCAGAGTGTAAGTGCCACTGGGGACGCCAGACCTCTCTCCCTTGGATGAGCGCATGGCAGCAGTTGTCAGGGAAGTTGTCAGGGAAGCCTCAATAACAGGACTGTCTGAAATTAGCTCCACTCTCAAGGAACTAAAAATGTTATGGCAGGCATGGCAGCCTATCCGTTATTTCCACAGGCAGTTGCAGAGCACAGCATTTGGCTGACAGTCTGGTGGGCGAGGGTCATCAGGCAAATTGAAGGGGGGGTGGGGGAGTCCATTCCTCTGTGCCATGTTGTGCAGAACAGCACAGACTTTTTGCCGGGTGATTTGAAAGCCTGTTGCATCCAGGCGTGGCCACGGCGGTGTGCTCCACGGGGGACATTGTTGTCGTGTCTCTCTCTGCGCTCTGTGGGTTTGGGAACGGGGTGAGGAGCCAGCGCTGCAGTGGATAGCCGCTGTCGCCTGCAGGAATGTTAAGTTGGTTAATCGGTCAGTAAAACACAGACTCCTGGAAGCTTTATCTTACCAAGTAGCCAACCATCAGGCACATCTCCAGCCTCAAGTCTGTGCTCTACCCTACTGTGTCTCAGTATAAATGAATGATGGGCTGAGCCAGGCCATCCAGCAACTATGTTCATCACAATCACATTTGCATCACAGATTCCCCCCAATTCCCTCTGGAACGTGCTGGTTGCCAGAAACCGAAGAGTGGACAAAATCTGTAAGTGGACTGGAATTGGCCGGTTTCTGGAGGTTGGTCGCTCTAATGTTGGACCCAGTTCAGCGCACAATTCAAAGAGAATTGCTCTTGGGAATGGAAATGGGCTCATAAGCCAGTTATCATCATGGGCGTGAAAATCCTGAACACCCTCTCCATCCGAAGCCTGCCATTGGCAAAGCCATCCAACAGTGCTAAAGCAGCTATTGCGCATCATTGCGCACGGGCATCACCCAGACCTTTTATAACCCTTTCACAATGAGTGGAATTGCTTTGAATCAATCAGTGTGGACTAATTAATGCCCCAATTAATTGAAAAAAGATAAATCTCTTTCTTTTATTTTTGGTTATGTGCTTTATTGGTAACAAAACAATGGATGGTATGGATTTCAAATAATTGAGTGAAATTCTCATTTGAACACATTTTCCTGCAGAGTCGCTATTTCCCTCTGCCTCCAAAATGCGCGTACGCATGGGTCAAGGTTTCCGTAAATGTACGCACATGCATTTCCTCGTCAAGGTTTTTTATTTTCATAAAAAACTGCTCTTACTGCCTGAGCTCTTACGCAGTAAGAGCAGTCGTCTGGCAGTCGGAGGGTTGCCGGTTCGATCCTCCGCCCGGGCTGTGTCGAAGTGTCCCTGAGCAAGACACCTAACCCCCGTTTGCTCCTGACGAGCTGGTCGGGGCCTTGCAAGGCAGCCAATTGCCGTTGGTGTGTGAGTGTGTGTATGAACGGGTGAATGAGAAGCATCAATTGTACAGCGCTTTGGATATAAGGCGCGATATAAATGCCAACCATTTACCATGAAAAGTGGCATAAGCACATTTTAAGCCCTTTTTGGTTCTAAATGAGGCCCCAGAACTTCCTCCACCATCTAGTGGCCGTTTAAAGAAACTGCAATCCATTGTTTTTCCAACAGTAATTCTCACAACTCCACAGGTATTCTCATGTCTTAATTGCAGTAGATAGGGCTGTAAAGTAAAGTGTTTTACAGATCATTCAGGCAATGTTTGATTGGTAAAAAACAGGTTTCATGTGTGTTTTAGTTGCATAGTGAACAGCTGCCCAGTCTCTCATTGCTCTGCCTCAGTTCCTGTAGATTCAGGAGGAGACCTGCAGTGATTATAGGACTTCAGACAGTGTTCTGCAGTGTACAGCTGCCCAGCGGCTTAAGATAGTGAAGGGAAGTGTATGTCTCTGTGTTTCTGTATGTACTCCTAGGCCTGCGGCCTTGTCCCAGTCTCCACGTTCCCAGTGAGCATGGCCATGAGGGAGCAGAGCGATGGAGAGCTACAGGGAGGATGAGGTGCAGCTCAGGGCCGTCCCCAGTGCACTCCTGAGAGGACCCCAAAAGCTCTGGCACCCATGCGTGTGTGACCGCAGCCTACATGCTTGTGACATGTGACCATATGTGGCGTGACGCTTAGAAACTACTATCAACACTGAGATAGCTCAGTGAGTCTTTGGAGAATGCTCTGCATGCTGTGTAGTGGCTATTTCCCTGGTGCATATTGTATTCTGGATAAAATTGTACTTGTGCTTTCCGCACAATCCAATCTCATAAATTGGCCAAGAAACTGACTGAGCTGCAAGTGAACAGCAACCTTATTCTGTGGAGTGTTGATTTGCTTTTAAGGAGATCCCAACAGGTCAGGGTCAGCTCAACCCTATGGTGTAATCTGCACAGTCAAAATACAGCTAATGTCAACAGCGTTTGTCACTTTTTAAGGACACTGAGACTTAACATAGAGAAAACTATAATGGAACCATTTTATGAATTAGTTATCCAAAGCATCTCACATGTTTGTTTTGAAACATGAGAGCACAAGACCAGACCAAACCGGAGCGAGTAGTGCGACTGGCTAGTCGGGTTGTTGGCCTAGAGCAGATCTGGATGTTGATGTTGAGGAGCTGGATGTTAAACTCATGGAAAATAAGGTCACACAGATTGTTGTTGACTGCAGCCAGCTGAGCAGGCACAGCCATAGGGACAGAGGGGGCTCCTGCAGCACAGGAAAAGGACTAAACGCTCTGCAGTCTCCTTTATCCCAGCCGGGGTCCATCTGTGTAATGAGCTCTCACACAGAGCAACATTAGTCATAGTCCAGAAATGCTTTCTTATTTCCCAGGTATGGTGTATTATATTAGTTTGTATTGTGTGCTGGAGCAGAATGTATGTCCTCTTTGTGTTCTGTATGTTAATACTTTTGGTTTCATTTTGTATTGGAGTGTTGAGGCAAATAAATTTCCCCATTTTGGGATAATAACTTTGACTTGACGATAAAGACCCACTATGTAATTTCCACAGCTCATTAAGTTGTTTTTTATGGATGGCAACTAAGTACCTCCGGGGATCATGGTACTCATAGTATTTAACGTCTTGCACTGGCGTCTTAGTAACAGGTAACCAGAATAAGAATGAAATACGGGAGACGAAGATGAACACAAAACTAGTGACGGTACTTTTACGTATTTATTTTTCCTTTATTTTTTTAGGGGAATAATTCTCTACGAGTATACCATAGCTTTGACTTTTTGCTCATTGTAAGCCATTAGCATTACATCGTGGGCCTTTAAAGTCTGTTACAATGGAAGAATGTAATCTGGCATGTTTTCCTGTCTACCTCATGGACCTTGCCATCAGTGTGTAGATCATTTGGCTTGCTCTATGGCATGTTAGCATGTTAGTCTTATGGATGCTGGTAAGTTGTTACTGTATGGCATGTTATCATGTCTTATGGATGCTGGTAAGTTGTTACTGTATGGTATCTTGGCATTCCTTATAGATGCTGGTAAGTTGTTACTGTATGGCATGTTATCATGTCTTATGGATACCTGTATGGCAGGTGTTAAAGGGAGATATGTGGTACCAAATGACTCCAACAGATGGAGCCATGAAAGATTTCAAATGTGGAATTCACCTGTAAGGATGCACACCTGGGGCTAATACCCATCAGGCTTCCTGTCTAAAGCCTGCCACTCCACACCCAGATGTGAAGTAGCTGTGGGGGAAATGCTGGGGTAGGGCTTTCATGGCCAGATTTGAACTTGACCCGTTTTGGTGGAGGAACAGGTTGTTGAACTGACCCTGCATGACCAAAGATATGGCCTGGACCTTTGTGAAACTTTGTGAAAGCCACTATCAAGGTGAATGAAGAAATAAGATAGCTGTGAAAACATTAAATGTATGCTTTGGTACTTACCTGTGCTCTTGGTACACTTGTTGTGTTTTTGTGTGTTGCTTGAAGAAACCTGCCCAGGCAAATCGCTAAGTGATCCAGGCTTAGGCAGGGAACTGAAAGTGAAATGGACTCCAAAATGGAGCAAGGTTTATTTCAGATTTCATGTTGTGTGTTTTGTGTAAACTTTAATTTGGCCTTATTAAAGCCCAAGTTTATGTCCCTAATATTGCGCACCTGCTGTATGCCCTCTGTCCCATCACATCTATGCGGTGATACAGTCCATCAGTGCCTTTCCTCTGATTGGTGTTACACTGTGACCACATACTGCAAAAGAACAGTACTATCCAATCATGTTAAAGAGCCAGCATGATCACTTATTTGCTTGATCTGTTCAGTGAATTCTTCAGAACCTTCAACTTCTGCCATGAATCTCAACCTCGAGTTCAGTCACTTGCAATAGCGGAATGCATCCACTTTCTGTTTCAAGTTTCCCAACAGGACCCACAGATCTGATAGTGGTCAACACAAGTAAACACAAAATGCAGTTTTTAAATGAAGGGAGAAAAGGGAGAAAAAAAATCCAAACCTACATGGCCCTGTGTGAAAAAGTGATTGCCCCCCCTGTTAAAACATAACTTAACTGTGGTTTATCAAACCGCTAGCCACACCCAGGCCTGATTACTGCCACACCTGTTCTCAATCAAGAAATCACTTAAATAGGACCTGCCTGACAAAGTGAAGTAGACCAAATGATCCTCAAAAGGTAGACATCATGCTGAGATCTAAAGAAATTCAGGAACAAATGAAAAAGAAAGTAATTGAGATCTATCAGTCTGGAAAAGGTTATAAAGCCATTTCTAAGGCTTTGGGACGAACCACAGTGAGAGCCATTATCCACAAATGGCGAAAACATGGAACAGTGGTGAACCTTCCCAGGAGTGGCCGGCCGACCAAAATTACCCCAAGAGCGCAACGACGACTCATCCAAGAGGTCACAAAAGACCCCACAACAACATCCAAAGAACTGCAGGCCTCACTTGCCTCAGTTAAGGTCAGTGTTCATGACTCCACCATAGGAAAGGGACTGGGCAAAAATGGCCTGCATGGCAGAGTTCCAAGACGAAAACCACTGCTGAGCAAAAAGAACATTAAGGCTCGTCTCAATTTTGCCAGAAAACATCTTGATGTTCCCCAAGACTTTTGGGAAAATACTCTGTGGTCTGACGAGACAAAAGTTGAACTTTTTGGAAGGTGTGTGTCCCATTACATCTGGCGTAAAAGTAACACCGCATTTCAGAAAAAGAACATCATACCAACAGTAAAATATGGTGGTGGTAGTGTGATGGTCTGGGGCTGTTTTGCTGCTTCAGGACCTGGAAGACTTGCTGTGATAAATGGAACCATGAATTCTGCTGTCTACCAAAAAATCCTGAAGGAGAATGTCCGGCCATCTGTTCGTGACCTCAAGCTGAAACGAACTTGGGTTCTGCAGTGAAGACTTTGGAGTGACCTAGTCAAAGTCCTGACCTGAATCCTATTGAGATGCTGTGGCATGACCTTAAAAAGGCGGTTCATGCTCGAAAACCCTCCAATGTGGCTGAATTACAACAATTCTGTAAAGATGAGTAGGCCAAAATTCCTCCACAGCGCTGTAAGAGACTCATTGCAAGTTATCGCAAATGCTTGATTGCAGTTGTTGCTGCTAAGGGTGGCTCAACCAGTTATTAGGTTTAGGGGGCAATCACTTTTTCACACAGGGCCATGTAGGTTTGGATTTTCTTTCTCCCTTAATAATAAAAACCTTCATTTAAAAACTGCATTTTGTGTTTACTTGTGTTGTCTTTGACTAATATTTAAATTTGTTTGATGATCTGAAACATTTAAGTGTGACAAACATGCAAATAAATAAGAAATCAGGAAGGGGGAAAACACTTTTTCACACCACTGTAAGTACTACTGTAGCACAGCAGTCCGCAGTATTAAATAACAGCAAGATGTTCAATGTTTTTATAATTTAGGTATAATCACATAAAGATTTTACAGGAACAGGTTCAAACAATGACACAGTAAATAAGGAAACTCAATACATTACTGTTCACAGTAATGAAAGGAAATAAATAACTTTGAGCTGCATTCACCCACACAACTTTCCACACTGGAACTCTTGTGAAAATGAATGAAATCAACTGCAAAAACTAGTAAAATGCAGTGAACTTTTATATAAAGATGCAGGTACAGAAGACAGAATTATTACCTCAAAATCCTTTTACCATCTTTCACCAGAATCACTCTTAATGTTATACTCATGTTTTAATCATCTAGAGTATATAAACACACCATGACTATAAACAATATGATTTTATTAGTTTTTTACAATCGTTTTTACACTTACACTCTTACACTCAATACCATGTTCACTTTTTCAAAACTCTTCAGAGTGTGCTTTTGAAACACACACCTGAGCACATCAGTTAACCTTTGGTGCAAAATGCACTTCAACCACCAAAACACATATTTCACCCAAAAATGACTCATGCTGCCTTAACTATAGCATATGCTTTCTCCCATAAGACTACTTTATCACTCAATGTACAATGAACTACAAAACAAACAACTTGGAGCACTGATAAATACATATGTGTTGCCCTTTCCTCTATTTTTGCATCTACAAATATTTCAAGCCAAGCAGCTAAAGAAACTTCTGATCTGTTGGTTTGCCTCTCACAATAGATGTCATGACTGAATGTGGTAAATTTACAGTAAACTGTAAATGAATGAATGTTTTACTGTATCGGAAACCCAGAATATATTTTTTTACTGTGTAATGTAAAACAATAGGATAAATAAACAAATCACAAAAGTAACAGTATTCTTCAGGGGGTTACAATCTATAACAAATACATACCAAATAGCAATATTTTCACTATATACAGTAATTTGCACATATATTGTCTGCTTATCAGTATCAGAAGTCTACTGTTGGCCTGGCCCATCGATCCTGTCCTCTGCATTTGGCATTTTTCATCAACATCACTCCGAATGTTTTTTCTTGCCGTACACAGAGGAAAACATCTCTTTGCGTGCCTTATCAAGCCCTGGATGTATTCCACTGTTATGTCCATACACCCAGCAGCCACTGCACCTAGAAGTGACATCTGGTCATGTGGTCATAAACCTTCACATATACCTTCATGAACTTCATATTGGTACCTGAGTTCCTTGACACGCTGCAAACTGCTCCAGTGCGTGCTGAAGGTCACGGTCCGATGAAGCCAGCAGAACCACGTCATCCGCAAAAAGCAGAGACACAATTCTGAGGTCACCAAACCAGACACTCTCCTCACCTCCGCTGCGCCTTCAGATCCTGTCCATGAATCACAAACAGGACCGGTGACAAGGGGCAACCTTGGCGGAGTCCAACACCCACTGGAAACGTGCTTGACTTTGTGCCGAGGATGCAGACACAGCTCTCACTTTGGTTATACAGGGACCGGATGGCTCGTAACAACGGCCCCGGTACCCCATACTCCCGCAGTACCCCCCACAGGGTTCCCCGGGGGATACGGTCGAAAGCCTTCTCCAAGTCCACAAAGCACATGTGGACTGGATGGGCAAACTGCCATGACCCCGCCAGCAACCCCGCCAAGGTAGAGCTGGTCCACTGTTCCACGACCAGGACGGAAGCCACATTGCTCCTCCTGAATCCGAGGTTCGACCATTGGTCGGAGCCTCCTTTCCAGCACCCTAGAGTAAGCTTTCCCGGGGAAGCTGAAGAGTGTGATACCCCGATAATTGGAGCACACCCTCCGGTCCCTCTTCTTGAAAATGGGGACCACCACCCCGGTCTGCCACTCTGCAGGTAGTGTGTTGTTGTGCTAACACTGTCAATGTCTGGAAATATGTTGTTGTCTGCGATTATGTTGTTGCATATTTCTCTTAGCCTGATGCTGTTGTTGGTAATGACCATCCCAACTATTGCATCCTCCCGTTGAGGTGTAAATATTCTACCCCTTCCCCCTGTGTGAGGTAACCACTGGGTCCTGTAGTGAGTCAAAGACAAATGTGTACTGATACATCTGCTTTTTCTGGAGACTTCTGAAATCACAGTACTACTGTAATATACACATAAATTGAATGCCTTCAGTCAGAATGCTGTAAATACTGTATAGTACCTGTTTGTTTGCCTGAAAATCCTCACTATTGAAAGTGGATCTAGGCAAGTTTGGTTGAACCCTCGAACCTGCTTCCCTCAGGGACAGACCATGATTTATCACATAATCTATGACTATACAGTCAGGTCCATAAATATTGGGACATCAACACAATTCTCATCTTTTTGGCTCTATACACCTCCACAATGGATTTGAAATGAAACAAACAAGATGTGCTTTAACTGCAGACTTTCAGCTTTAATTTGAGGGTATTTACATCCAAATCAGGCGAACAGTGTAGGAATTACAACAGTTTCTATATGTGCCTCCCACTTTTTAAGGGACCAAAAGTAATGGGACAAACTAACAATCATAAATCAAACTTTCACTTTTTAATACTTGGTTGCAAATCCTTTGCAGTCAATTACAGCCTGAAGTCTGGAACGCATAGACATCACCAGACGCTGGGTTTCATCCCTGGTGATGCTCTGCCAGGCCTCTACTGCAACGGTCTTCAGTTGCTGCTTGTTCTTGGGGCATTTTCCCTTCAGTTTTGTCTTCAGCAAGTGAAATGCATGTTCAATCGGATTCAAGTCAGGTGACTGACTTGGCCATTGCATAACATTCCACTTCTTTGCCTTAAAAAAAGTATTAGGTTGCTTTCGCAGTATGCTTCGGGTCATTGTCCATCTGCACTGTGAAGCACCGTCCAATGAGTTCAGAAGCATTTGGCTGAATATGAGCAGATAATATTGCCCGAAACACTTCAGAATTCATCCTGCTGCTTTTGTCAGCAGTCACATCATCAATAAATACAAGGGAACCAGTTCCATTGGCAGCCATACATGCCCACGCCATGACACTACCACCACCATGCTTCACTGATGAGGCGGTATGTTTTGGATCATGAGCAGTTCCTTTCCTTCTCCATACTCTTCTCTTCCCATCATTCTGGTACAAGTTGATCTTTGTCTCATCTGTCCATAGGATGTTGTTCCAGAACTGTAAAGGCCTTTTTAGATGTTGTTTGGCAAACTCTAATCTGGTCTTCCTGTTTTTGAGGCTCGCCAATGGTTTACATCTTGTGGTGAACCCTCTGTATTCACTCTGGTGAAGTCTTCTCTTGATTGTTGACTTTGACACACATACACCTACCTCCTGGAGAGTGTTCTTGATATGGCCAACTATTGTGAAGGGGTTTTCTTCACCAGGGAAAGAATTCTACTGTCATCCACCACAGTTGTTTTTTGTGGTCTTCCGGGTCTTTTGGTGTTGCTGAGCTCACCGGTGCGTTCTTTCTTTTTAAGAATGTTCCAAACAGTTGATTTGGCCACACCTAATGTTTTTGCTATTTCTCTGATGGGTTTGTTTTGATTTTTCAGCCTAATGATGGCTTGCTTCACTGATAGTGACAGCTCTTTGAATCTCATATTGAGAGTTGACAGCAACAGATTCCAAATGCAAATAGCATTTGCTCCTTGTAAATGAGATAATGAGGGAATAACACACACCTGGCCATGGAACAGCTGAACAGCCAATTGTTCCATTACTTTTGGTCCCTTAAAAAGTGGGAGGCACATATAGAAACTGTTGAAATTCCTACACCATTCACCTGATTTGGATACCCTCAAATTAAAGCTGAAAGTCTGCAGTTAAAGCATATCTTGTTCCTTTTATTTCAAATCCATTGTGGTGGTGTATACAGCCAAAAAGATGAGAATTGTGTCAATGTCCCAATATTTATGGACCTGACTGTAAATCTATTATTGTATATTATTGTTATTGTATTTATACTTGAATTGTTTCAAGAAATGTTAACTTTCCATCCATCCATCCATTATCTTAACCCGCTTATCCTGAACAGGGTCGCAGGGGGGCTGGAGCCTATCCCAGCATACATTGGGCGAAAGGCAGGAATACACCCTGGACAGGTCGCCAGTCCATCGCAGGGCGCACACACCATTCATTCACACACTCATACCTATGGGCAATTTAGACTCTCCAATCAGCCTAACCTGCATGTCTTTGGACTGTGGGAGGAAACCGGAGTACCCGGAGGAAACCCACGCAGACACGGGGAGAACATGCAAACTCCACACAGAGAGGCCCCGCCCGACGGGGATTCGAACCCAGGACCTCCTTGCTGTGAGGCGGCAGTGCTACCCACTGCACCATCCGTGCCGCCAAATGTTAACTTTAAGAATGATTATTATTTGAAATATGGGAGAGTTTCTGTGTTCAGTAAGTAAAGAGCTGAATAAAATGGAGGCTGGATCTTGGTGGTGTGTAGGTATTTTTCCTTTACTTCTCCCGTCCTGCATGTGCCAACCCTTGGCTACGTGCTCATCTTATGACCACAAATACAGAACCCTGCTCACAGTTTGCACTTGAGAAACAAGTTACAGGAATTGGCATTAACTAACATTGTCAAAATGTTGTTGACACTGAACAAATGTAAGGGCACTTAAAGCTGATGAGGATGAAACCACAGGAACAGTGTTGGGGAAACTGGCCGATGCAGCTGCACCACAAAACAACCCATGTTTTTGTCTTGCCATGGGAGCATTCAATGATCCCCCCATCACCTGAGTTTACCTTGACCATTTTGCTGGGCCTCTATTATCAAGCAACAATTAGCCCTTTAAAGTGTGAGGTCACATACAGTCCCCTCCAAAGCTATTGGATCATCAAGGCCAATTGTTCATTATCATTAATCTACTTAAACCAGGGGCCAAGAATTGCTCTTCTGGATGTTCCAGTGGAGGTATCGCCGTTTTGTAAGCCTCTGGTGTCTAAAAGAAAATTTGCCCATAAACGTCTACACAAAACTACGAATTTACCCTGGCCAAATTATATCATTTTGGACCACACTTTCGAACTCTAAAATGTATTCGCAGGGAAAGAATTACTCTTAAAATAAAACGACAATTTGAGTAACGAATGCCTGACAATCCACAAATGCTAAATATTCCGTTCATATGCTTTGTCATGTTCACCCTTCATCTGTTCACTCTGGCATGTATTGATTAAAAGCGAATTATTACAACTCTGTATAGTTTCACTCTCCGCCGTTCCACCATGGGCACACTACCTACCTGGTCCTCCTGGGAAATCGCGCAGCGTGGAAATTGGCAAGGTTCCTGACATGCCAGAATGGCATGGGTAGACTGCGTTTCCCGACGAACTGCAAAATGTAGCCCGATTGCAATTCGTGTAGGCTACTATTTCGGAGAAGGCTACTGCAGAACAACTTACTAAATAAACTTAATATAGGCTGCCCCGGCAAAGACAGCTTCGATGTTCAAATTGGACTTTCAAATGAACTCAAAACGATTTTCCTAGAGAAGAAGAGAACACGTTTAGTATTTAATTCATTACATTCCTTGTCGGCCTCTTATGATTCATCCCAAGTGATATTTCATTTTTATTCTGCTCTGTTACATTTCATCTGCATTTTCACAATTAGGCTTTTGTGCATTCATTTTCAAAGCCTCATAATTCAGCTACCGAAGATAAGATACTTCAAATCGGTTACATACGATATTCATAAGGGTGAAATTTACACTAAATGTAGGCCTCATCATCATCATCTCCTAGTTAGCCAAAGAATGCCATTTGGAAAAACAAATTTTCCAACTATAATTGCAAATACAATTCTTGGAAGCAGCAACTACACATTTAACAAACACACGAGATCTTGGTTTTCCAGTTTAAAAATGTAATTTTATCTAAATTAATTTATCAAGTTACTCATTTATTGGATTCAATTTTTCACCTTTCCCATTTTATTTCATTTCATAAAATGGATGTTCAATGTATGTTCCTCTTATTTTGAAAAAATAAGTTTGCTGCATTTTTTTTTCTGAATTCAGAAGACCACTTTTTTGACACAGAAATTGACTGAAACAATTAAATATCAAATATTAAACAAATAAAAATATGTCGTTAGGAATCAATCACAAATTTCAAGAAAACACGTATTGTTGAAAACAATACAATTCTTTATTGGTTTTTCGAATATCACGCTTTATATGCAGAGTTCATACATCCTGTAGAATTATGCTGTCAAAGAAAATGGCAATTGTAGCGTTGTACAGGATTCACGAAATCAGTTACTTAACAATTGTCAATCAATCAATCAATAATCCTCTGCAATTCTTTTTAATAAACACATTTTTAGGAGATTAATACTGCTAAATAAATTCATAATATCAAACATTCTAGGATTTCATGAGCCAATAAATCTTATGGCCAGCATGTTGAAGCTTAACTTTTACTGAAAAAAACAGTCTCCTATTAAATAACCAGACTTTCAACAAACCCACAGCTGTATACGTTCAATGACGCTACACATTAGCTCAGGTTATCCAGGATGTTTTCATTCATTATTATAATTTGTCCATGTAATGCAATGCAGTTATAATGTTTTTCAGTCACTGTGCTCAACACTAAATACCGGGTCCCAAAGTCAAATTACACAAATGAAACATTTGTTATTAGCCATGGATACTACTTTAAATTATGCATAAGAGGATTAGTTACTTTAAAAAAAAATTTCAATCGCTTCAAAATGTGCACATGCAGACATGCACGATTTGTACCTACACAGAATAATAAACTACACATTCTAAGAAAACGATAAGACATTATCACAGTTGTTCCGGAAAGGATACTTTGATTTTTCACAACCGCTAAATGAAAGTTACTGTCGCTAGCGGCGTACAGTTAGCTACGCCCTTTTCCGAAAGCCTAATTTGCCATTAGAAAGCAGTAATTCGACAAACCTTTCTACTTCATGGTCACTTAAAAAAAAAAAAATCATTAATAGATTCTGACCATGTTGTTGAATATTTCAAGAGAATATAGCCGATTGCAAAAAAACAATGAGGCAAAACACAATTGTATCATCTATTTCGTCAATCAGTGGCAGTGCAGTGCCTGGCCAGATTTCCATTTTGGCGGGCAAAAAAAAGAAAAAAGAAAAAAATGGTCAGAGGGTCGTTTGACTTTTCGCCTGTTGTTCACTTGACAGCAATAGACGTGTGACAGCACAGCACTGTGTTAAATAAAAAAATTATTTTATTTAACACAACGCGTCCGCTTCCCTAATGAATGATCGTGAAAAATGTTAGCCAAATTAAATGTCAAAATAAGCGAATAAACAAACGTCTAGCTAATTCGCTGATCTGAAATTCAAAGATGTAGCTAGCTAACATTAATGTCATGAAACTATTATAGCTAGCGAACACCATTCGCAAACGTTTTATGGTTAAGGTTAACCTTCAGTCCCTATATTACATTAGTAGCTAACTTAGCTAGCTACCTAACTATTTAATCTGACATTTAGACAAATACGAATATTGTTACCGAGCTAACGTTTGTTTTACTCAGCAAATGTAAAAGCAGACCATAGCAGGATTTTTGGTTGTTGTCGTTTTCCAAATGTTGATGTTACCCGGCTAACACTTAACATTTTAAACCACAGCCAGAAAGGTGCCAGAGATGGATTCGGAAGATGAGGTAAGAACGTAACGCTTACCTAAGCGATCACTCAAGGTGACTGGCGTTTGGGTGGGAAGCAGACGTTAGCGACATCTTGGTGCTTTCCCGTAACTTAGTATCTTGAAGTTAAGCCGCCTCCATAACTGTTTCGCACATATCGTTTACTAGCTAGATGTGAAGATTACATTCGCATTTTAACACTAACAAAATATATATGAATTATTGTGAATTATATTCTATTCACATTCTTTAATAAGCTTACGTAGGTAACTTACAAGGTTTTATTGATCATGGCTATATCCCAATAATTCTTACCACTTGTCGTCGAATCTAGCCAACATTCAAGATGCGAAACTGTTAACTTAGTTGGAATCGTAGTTCGGGATTCAGAAATGTCCTTGGCTACAAAGTTGAAGCCAAGCACCTGTAGATGGTGCTATTGCATCGTATGTGATTATTTCACACGGAACAAAATGGCAGTTCTCTCCGACTGAATCAAGACCTCCCACAATTATTTCGTTCTCATGAATATATTAGCCTCCTGATGATAGATTATGTCTTCGTATTTAGTTTAATTGTCATGAGCAAGACCAATTTGCTTTGTACATTTACTGGTTATAGAATTCAATTTGCAATGTTAGTTTTATCTGGATGCATTAGTTGACAGTTCAAGTTCAAGTTGAGATTCTCATTTCAATAGCCATCGTCTTCCTAGCTGTGTCAAGGCTCTACACTCACATGTGCTCCTAAGTTGAAACATGTAGGTGCGCACACTAATACATCTCTATGAAGAAATCTGTTTCAAAATAATTGATCCTGTAAGCACACATCACTTTTAAGAAACAAATGCTATGGCTATAGCAACCAAACTTGTATTCCAGGGAAAGCAAATAATTGGTGTATGATCTTTTACTGCATGTTACATCTATAACTCATTCTGGTCCTGTTCCAGGATAAATTAGAGGAGCTCAAAGTTTACTTCTCCAAGTCTGAGTGGACCAATTTGCAGAAATGTGAGAAAGTGCGATTCAAAAGGATCAAGAGGAACCATGAAGTTATGCTAGCCCTCGGTAAGAGGCTCTTTTTATTTTACACAGTGCAAGGTTGTACTTCCTGACGAGTACCGAAACACTTCATTCTGCCCTCTACTCACTTGAAAAATGTTTTTCAATATTCATAAAATACAATGTTTTATTACATAAATTGTGAAGTGTCTTTTGTTTTTCCTTTTTCAAGAAAATTATCCTCACCTCAGATGAGTGTGACTTTGACCACATGTGAACAGGAAGTTGCAGTTGAAAGGCTTGCTGTTTGTCCTTGTGCCTAGAAATTAGATAGTACCTAGGTCTGAATTTCTGAACTTGAGTTACCTACCTTTCTTCTTGGTCTTAGGGCTGAACTCCCCTACTCCAGCTTTCTGTTTTTCCACTTCCACAAATTCCACAAAAGAAGCCTTAAACTACACCAGCGAACTCACACAGAGGAGAGGCCGTACCACTGTACCCAGTGTGGGAAGAGTTTCAGTCAGGAGAGAAGCCTTAAACTACACACAGCAGAGCAGACATCTTCATTAACAGCGATTTCTCTGGGGTATTTGAGTGGTTACAAACATGAAACTGAAACGACGGGTCAAAACAAAACAGCTATTGCATGCAAGCTCTACTGTCAATAAAATGAAATGTACACAGTGCTTACAGATTGACACATCAGTACAACAATCATTTGTCCAAGGTTCATCAGTTCCCAATATTGGTCCAGAAAATCCCACTCAGAGTGGCTCAAGACTCAAAACACAAAATAACATTTGAGCATTATTTAGCATGTTCATCTGTTGTATTTTCCCCACAGTTGTGTTGCTCTGTGACTTTCAGGACGATCGAAGAATTTGAATTTGAAATCGCAGAAGGAGCAGGCAAACCTCTACATCCGTGGTGAAAACCTCCGCAGCACGCAGAAAGTGTGCTACACTGAGGAAGAGGAGCCCAGAGATGAAGATTATCTCTGTGAGCCATGCGGAAACAAAGGCTGTTTCTATTTCTCTTGGTTCCTTTGTGATTGAGGTCCAGCTATGGATAAACTCTCCCTTCTCTTAGATTGTGATGAGTGCCATTCCTTCTTCACTGATGAATGCCCGGTCCACGGACCCCCTTCGTTCATTTCGGACTCTCCAGCGCCCGCGGGGGCCCCCGACAGGGCCCGGCTTACCCTGCCCCCCGGTCTGGAGGTCAGAGTCTCCAGCAACCCTGGAGGTGTTCGCCATGGGACAGACAGTGCCCAGGGGAGTGCACTATGGACCCTACGAGGGAGAGCTGACTGAGGAAGACATTGACAGCCATTTTCCCACCTATTTATGAATTGATATTTATACTATTACTTTATTAGAATCTACTGTCCTATACAGTTTTTTAATATTGTAACTTATTCTAAATTACTTCGATTCCTTTTGAGTTCGAGTATTTACGGTTTCACTACTTAGGTGTCCAGCACCTTTCTCTTCAGTGCCAGTAATCAACTCGAGACCCTCGAGTAGGAATCCACTCGGACAATGCCTCAATAGGCCGTGAGCAATTCTCTGCTGCTCGAGCCCCACGTTGGGCGCCAAAATTGTCGTGAGCCACGGACCCCTTGCCGAGCTCAGACCTCACGTTCCCACGAGCAGTACCTCACAATGAGGTGTCTCGGGGACGAACTCAAGTACTCCGAACATCCTGGAGCCCTGGTAAGTTCTACTGAACTTCCAGCCCAGTCTCGAAGTGAAGGGTGTGATGCAAATCTGGTAATCGATGTCCTGTATTCAATGTATTCCTCTAAAGAATCTTTATCACATATGATTATAGTAAGATATACTTTATTATAATCAATCAAAAGAATAGAGTTATACAGATTACAGTGTACATATCATCTTTTGCAGTTTGCTAATCACATGCAAGTTACATATACCCCTCTTAGCTCTTTCTAAATTACCTTTCCACCACGATGTTTAAAAATCAAGGTACACCCCTCCAATATCCATCCTCTTTGGCCTTAGCCTTATCCTATAGCTCCCCCTTCTTGACGTTTAAAAAGAAACTATTCCTATAATATTATATTTATCTAAATATGATAATTTCTCTACATTTTTCTACTTTATATAGTACTCTAATGAGAAATAAAAGATATATAAAAGTAAACTTATAATATGTTACTTTTCCTACTTCTACAAGTAATATAGATTATAATTACCACTCCAGCTTGGTTATAATTGTTCTGCGTGGCTCTTTCTTCAGATGAGTCCGCACCGCGTACGTCACTCCTCTCTCCATATCCATATCCTGGAGTGGCGCGCAGAGGGAGCGCGCCACTCCAGCTTGAATACAGCTGTCTTGTGTTGCTCTCTCTTCAACAGCTCGTAGATATCTTCTGAAGCAAAATTCTAAGATCCTGCTCTAAGGTCTAAAAGCTTATTCCTTATATATCTTTTTTGCATACAAAAGTGTACCTTTTTTGATAAGAAATGCCCCCATTATGTCAAGCGGGAAGACATTTATCTTTTATATAACCTGTTTTTTAATGATCATATTAATTATTTCTGTTTTTCCAATTGTCATTTTCTCATACCTAAAAATAACTGTCCCCAATATTTTATTTCATGGGCCCTTCTGGTTTGGGAATTTCCACCATCTTAATATACGAGTGGAAAAACACTAGCCCTTATGTTGTTTTTAATGAACCTATTCATCACTGGTGTCTGTGTCAGTTTCATAATCTCTCCTTGACTTCCTCCAAACTTTGATCTCATGCAAGCCAGACGTTAAAGCCTGCCACCATCTCAACACACTCTTCAGGTGCCCCTCTCCGCGGCGCCTTAAGGGATTTACAAAGGACATCCAGCCAATAGCTGAGTGTAAATCATCCGCCATTAATCATTAATTTTCTTTCGGTATTGACATCCCTTCCGTTTTCCTTATTTTTGTTTTTCTTTAGCCAGGCATTGTGCCCCTCCCCTGTAGGGTTGGGGTATTCTCAGTCAGAACTTTAACCTTGCTCCTTAAAACCCTAAATCTAAGTCTCCCGACTTCAGACTCCTCTACTGACAAGTATGGCTGCTCATTCTCTGAACCACATATTTTTCTTCTTACGGGCGTTCTTACTACCACCTCGATGGCGTGTGCGAGGGGTTAACAATGCATTCCTTTCTAACCCATCCCCCGTCAATCTCTCATCAGGGGGGCCTAGGGCCGGGTCCTCGACAACATAGCCAAGGAGAGCGGCAACAAGTGCTCTTCTAAAGGTACTAATCCCTTCTCTTAACACCAGAACAGCCAAGACTGTGGAACTGGCAGCTTGCGGTTTTATTTGCATTCTTGTTCCACCGTTGAAAGATCAATATGGCCTTCTTAAAATTCTGAATTGGAATTTATTCCCGTAAAGCATTTCCCCTACTTTTTGGGCAATGATTTTGGGGTAAACCTCTGGAAAGGGGAACATGGAAATTGTGGTTTGCTATGATTTTCTGGATGGGGACCAAATATTGGCTTGCCCAAATTGCTAAGCTGGTGTGGGCATTAAAGGCATTGGTTCTTCAAATGGTTTTTGGGGCCTTCTCACAGATTCTCACAGATCACAGGTTTTGGTGTCCTGCAATTCTGAATTGACCTGTTTCACAGCATTACTAGACTAGACTAGAAAAATCTAACTTAAAAAGGACTTTGCCCTAATCAATGCCCATGTTAACCCTAACCTATGTGTGTCTTTGTACTATTTTGAGAAATCAACAACCAGAATTTTGTTGATTTCATGTTGATCTAAAATTTCCTTTTGAGATTTGAGAATCGTGTCAGACACGCCGGGGAAAAATGTTTTGGTGCTAAAAACACAAATAAAAGGATTCTTCTTTTCTGTCCAGTTCTACGTATCGCTCTGAACTCATTCTCCCTTTCCTCCACCAGGGGGCGATGCTATTCCTTCAGTTCTTCCCCTGTACTCAGTGTTCGCTCTCCTACACAGCAGAGATCTACCTGTACAAGCACATCAAGCACTCTCACCATGAGGAATATGTGAGACTGCTCAGAGCAGGATCAGTCACACCAGAGAGTCTCCAGCCTTCCACCAGCTCCCACAGGCACTGTGCACCCTCTCAGATTGTCCCAGATACAGTCAGACTCCTCAGCCCAAAACAGGTGGACACCAGCAGCAAGAGAGCGCATGCATGCGGAGAGGCCGTACCACTGTACCCAGTGTGGGAAGAGTTTCAGTCAGGAGAGAAGCCTTAAACTACACCAGCGAACTCAAACAGAGGAGAGGCCGTACCACTGTACCCAGTGTGGGAAGAGTTTCAGCCAAGGGGCACACCTTAAACTACACCAGCGAACTCACACAGGGGAGAGGCCGTATCACTGCGCCCAGTGTGGGAAGAGTTTCAGTCAGGAGAGAAGCCTTAAACTACACCAGCGAACTCACACAGAGGAGAGGCCGTACCACTGTACCCAGTGTGGGAAGAGTTTCAGTCAGGAGTGAAGCCTTAAACTACACCAGCGAACTCACATGCTCAAGGGCACGATGAATTAATAATTTGATGCGGCGTTTGAATGAAACATTTTTGATGGTACATGTTTTAAAGCAAGTTCTCACTTTGTGATGGAACATTTTTAAGGTGTTCAGATGCTTACCTTCTCTACCAACTGAATTTTGTTTGTTTTAAAATTCTAATTCTGTTTGATCAAATATAAAATCTTTCATCTTAAAATATGTGATTGGTATTAAATATTCGCATGCTTTGTATTTCGGGGTTAAATTAAAGCAGAGAGCAGCAGTTAAGTAGGGTGCTTGCTTCATATTGTTGAATTATTTATTCCAGCATATGAAATACTGTTATACTTGAATGGTTTTAAGAAATGAAATGTTAACTTTAAGGTTTAGAAGTAAGGGAGAGTTGCTGTTGTTCAGTAAGTAAAGAGCTGAATAAAATGGAGGCTGGATCTTGGTGTGGCTATTTTTCTTTTACTTCTCCCCTCCTGCATGCGCCAACCCTCAGCTCAGCAACTGCTCATTTTACCACCGCAAATACGGAAACACCCTGGTCACAGTTTGCACTTGGGAAACACTTTACAAAAAAGTGACAGGGATTGGCATTAACTAACAAAATTGTTAACATTGTGAACAAATGTAATCGCCACTCTAAGCTGAATAAAATGGAACCACAGGAACGGCTGAGATTGACTCAACTGGTTTCCCGCTGGATCATTTCTCAGCCTGAGAGACCGGGGATTTACTGTACTTATTGTAGTCTATGAATGAAATAAGACATTTGATTATACACACGATTTACGGTTTGAATCATGTTTATTTTCCACTTTGCAAGTGCACTTCAAAACATTTAACTTGTAAAAAAAACAACATTACATTACATTACATGGCATTTAGCAGACGCTCTTATCCGACGTACAACAAAGTGCAAATCAAACACAAGAACAAGTGCAAAGAGGACCTGAGAGGACAGTACAGTTCCGAGTCCTTGTGTAAACGTACCGAAAATCACAAGAGTACAATCAACTTTCAAACTAGCATACCACAGTTGGCAGCTAGAATACAACAATACAACAACCAATAAAAACAACAATACCTATACAAGTAACAATATCTATACGTAAGTGCCATTACAGTCTAAGGCTAATCATGGTGGTGAGTTGGGGAGGGAAAGGTGTAGCCTGAAGAGATGGGTCTTCAGTCTGCGCTTGAAGGAGGTCAGAGACTCTGCCGTTCTGACATCCACCGGGAGGTCATTCCACCACCGTGGGACCAGGACAGACAGCAGTCGGATTAACATAAGATTAAAATGGTACTGAATATAATTACTGGTGTGGATCTTTGTCCAATCGGAAGAGGAGCACTCAGGATGAATCAAAATGAGTTACAAACAAATGCTAGACACAGGTCATTGGCTCCAGCCTGGACTGATTTACTCAGACCAACAACGTGCACGTGTGTTGACTGCAGCTGCAAATGTCAAAGCAGCCAAAGGAAAAATGGCTATGTATACCTTCAAACTAATCATATCACATCAGTCTATGGGCTAGGACATAGTCTTAAAGGCTGTTCTCAGCTAAAAACAAGGATGATACACTGGCTTAGATGGTAAATTATGAGAAAAATTTGAATCATAGGAAGTATATTTTGGTAAATATAATACAGAAACTGAGCAGTGCCTTCCAAACAAGCAAAATGTCAGTGTTCTTTGTACATGCTATTTCCTCGTAGGCTATCACTGAACATACAATGAGTATAAAAATAATTTCAGAAATTGTTTGGGTGTGAGAATTTCCTTGCCAAATCATGCCAATTTCACTCCTGTAAAGTAATTAGGCTGGTATAGCATGCCTGTCCTGTTGTCCTAGCTCTTGATAAAGATGACATTGGAATATGCATTGGCTTGGGAGCGTACAGGATATTCAATGGTCCAAAACCAAATTCTCATTAATATGAATTAATATGAATGTGAAATTGACATTAACAAGTATCTCAAAGGAATGATTGTTCAAACAAACATCATGTGTGGTCATTTTGATCACCTGTATATTATCAAGGCTAGAAACACGCAAGAGTTCAGGTCCGGGAATGAAAAAGTACACCCCTAATCCCATGATTAACCTAATCTTATGAAAGCGCAGTTCAGATAGCTACGGAGTCCCCTCTAAAAAATATTTTAGTGAAAATCCATGTTCTTGGTTTTGCAATCCGGACACTCAATTCTGTGATCCCTGCGCTCGGTTTGCCAAACCTTAGACTTACATTTTTCACTGTTTACAAAACTGATGGTGCAGATTGGGAAACTGAGTGCATGGTTTTCAAAACAGAGAATACGGATCTTGACATTAAAATCTTTATTCATTATAAATGGCAGGCATTTATACAGCGCCTTTATCCAAAGCGCTGTACAATTGATGCTTCTCCATTCACCCATTCATACACACACTCACACACCGACGGCGATTGGCTGCCATGCAAGGCCCCGATCAGCTCGTCAGGAGCATTTGGGGGTTAGGTGTCTTGCTCAGGGACACTTCGACACAGCCTGGGCGGAGCCTTTAGCACCCTCCGACTGCCAGACGACTTCTCTTACGGCCTGAGCCATGTCGTATAATGACATATAATGTCCAATAATTACTGAGTGGTGATTCCTTGAAGCCCTTTGGATGAAAAGTGAAGTGAAGCCTGTTTTGAAAAAGTGATGAACAATCATAAATAGTTGCCATGGCTAGAATAGTCCAGTTAAATGGGTGGCTGGCATTGGCCTTCTGCACTGCTGCTCTGCTGGTTGAGAAACAAGAATTATAAGAACTGTCCATTACATTACATAATATTTAATATAACAGACACTTTTGGTATGTGTGTTTGTGTGTTTATGTGCATGTATGTTTATGCATATGTGTGTATGTATGTGTGTGGTGGGGTCTCCTGCTCACCTGTGAGTGAGCAGTATCTCCTGGTCTGTAGTCTCTCTCACAGGAAGGGGCTGGGCCACACCGTGCTGCTGATGAGCTGCAACCTTGAGGAAGCTCTGGAACCTCCATCTTACACATCGGGCTGTGCACACACGTATGCACACATGAATGTATTCACATGCCAAAGCAGCCGCAAGTTCCATAAATATTACATGTGTGTATTTACTTTACACAAATAATGTAGCAAACAGTACGCCAAGGCTGTGCAACACTCAGCTTTTGACGTTAAAGGTACAATAGGTAATTTCGGACTCCTAAATGTCAAGAGAGGAATTGCAGCAACAAACCGCCTCAAACAACAACACTGTTCCCAAAGTCTATGAATATAACACATAATGTAAAGTGTGATTATACAGTTCAATGTTCTCGCGCACTGTTTTGGAAAGCTGACTGCCTGCCGTCTTTTTGTAGTGTTCTATCAAGAAAATGTTCGCCGAACAGGTGACTTACGAAAACTTGTCTTGAACACTGCAGAATGCCTCCTGTAAGAGGCCTGTGCCCTATGAATACTGCTGTACTTTTAAATACTTCTGCACACAGTAAGTGCCACAATTATTGACACCCTTGATAAAAATGAAGACAAAATGCTGCAGGTAATAAACAGCAGAGATATTACACTATAAATGATATTCTTTCATTTTAGTTTCAACAATTTTTTATTCTTCTGAAAAACATAGGTGCCACCTCTAACAAACAAACAAACTATCATTGACAAGAAAATAAGTACAATGTCTATTTAATTTTTGATCTTATTCAGTCAAAAAATTAGGTAAAAAGAAAGCTCAGTCTAAAGATAATTTATATAAGATAATCGCTATTGAAAAGATAAATGGAAATTGACTGTCTCAACGGTTAAGCACTTAATAAGAAAAAAACAAAACTGCATGGAAAGCTTGCTAACTTGCCAGGAAGAGAATGCAAGTGCACATTGTCACCATGGATGGTGAGCATGATGTTGAGGGAGGTCATGAGAAACCCAAGGACCACAGTTTAACAATCGCACATCTTCAGGTCAGTCTCAAAAAGATCCATGAAATGGATCACAAACCATTTGAAAGGATGACCTGCAAAAAAAAAGCCATTTCTGAATACAATAAACAAACCCAAAAGTCATTGGAATTACCACTACAATGACTGTGAAACTGAATATTTGGCCCATACACACCATCGACACGTTTGGCGGCAAGAAAATAATTCAAGGAGAAGCGCGTCATACCTGCTGTCAAATATGTGCCAAACATGGCACTGTTATTTCAGATAAATGAATGACAAATTTATATTTCTACAAAATATGACTCTTTCTCATATGGTGACTTTTCCAACAGGCCAATTTTTTATACCAGGGGGTGCCAATAAATCATTGGGAAACATGTTTTTTGGGTGAACTCTCAACTCTCTCTCAACCTCGAATACAAATAAGTTTTCATTTTTAATATTTCCCCATTTTACTTCATTTTTTTGCTGCATTTTTTTCTGAATTCAGCATAGTGGATATATAATATATAAATAGTGGTCACTATTTTTAAAACAAAGACATTTACTGAAACTCCTACTCCTACTGTCTCAAATGTGAAACATGCAAAAATGTGTTTACCAATCAATCACACTCATTTAAAAGTCAAATTATTTTCTTTCAAAGCATCTTGTATGTAAAATAAAACTTATGGTCAGCATGTTGAAGCTTAACTTTTACTGACAAAAGCAAACCGTCTGGTTTCAACAAACCCATAGCAGTACAAATTCAATAACGCTACACATCAGCACAGATTATCCAGGATTTTTTAATTAATTATTCATTATTATTATTATTATTATTATTATTATTATTATTAGTCCAAGCAGTTATAATGTTTTACCTTATACTGTTTTGCCAATGTGTAGGTTAGGGTGGGGTTAGGGGGTTAGTCCACAGGCAAATTGAATGATTTTATGAACCCCAAATGTTCGCCACGTGTGAGCTTTGGTACAGGTGTGAAATTAGTTCCATGGATATGTGTTCTCTGAGTAGATTGTGTGTGTGTGTGTGTGTGTGTGTGTGTCATGTGTGTAGGAGTGTGTGTGTGTGTTATGTGTGTTGGGGGGGGGGGGGTGGAGGGGGGTGTGTGTGTTTTGGGTGTGTGAGTGTGTGTTCTGTGTGTGTTTGTGCGTGTGTATGTGTGTGGGGGGGGGGATGTGTGTGTGTGTGGGGGGGAGGTGGAGGGGTGTATGTGTGTGTTTGTGTGTGTGAGTGTGTATGTATGTGCGGGGTGGAGGGGTGTGTGTGTGTTTGTGTGTGAGTGTGTTATGTGTGTGTCTCTACTCCAGTTGGCAGAGGGACACTGAGCCCTCCCACAGATTAAACCCAGCACAGAGGGGTGTGTGTTGAGTGAAGTGTGTGTGGAATGTGTGCAGGAGGGTCAGTGTGTCAGTGTCAGAGACGCTGTAGAAGGACAGAGTGCCAGCCGGACGGTCCACACACACTCCTACCCTGTACACACACACTCCTGCACCAGCACCATCATCACACACTCCTGCTCTGTGGTAGGGGGAGGGGCAGACAGGTAGGTCTGTGGGGTTCTTATTGTGACGGACAGAGTAACTGTGTTTATCGCACCTCAGACTCCAGGAGTTTTTATTCCATCCAAACACACAGTCAGCATCCTGTCCTTTCCTGCCGATTCCTTTATATGTCACTGCTATATCAACCACTCCCCACTCAGACAGACTGAACTCAGCCTCCCAGTAACAGCGCTCACACACACTCTCTCTGCACAGAACCTGGCCCTCAGACTCAAATCTCTCTGGATGATCAGGATATGGCTCCTTTCTCCCCGGTGTGCGTGTCACCTTCCTGTTCCCCTCAGACAGAGACAGCTCTCTGTGCGCTGTGTTTGGATCCAGTGTGAGCTGACAGCCGTCTGCACACCAGAGACATTAATGACATTAATTATTATTCATATTCACCTCAATATGTGAGTGAGAGATTTTTTGGCAAAGTCTCACACTCACACACACACACACACACAGTACAGTGCGTATCTATGGAAAGTGTTCTGCATCAAAAAAGACTCACATTTCCTGGGTCCTGGTTTGATCCTGTTCTCTCCTGCATGTTCCACACTGTAAGAAACACAGAACAGAGTAAGTGTGTGTGTTTCTGTGTGTGTGTGTACTTACAGCACTGTGAGTGTGTGTGTGTGCGCGTGTGTGTGTACTTACAGCAGTGTGTGTGTGCATGTGTGTGTACTTACAGCAGTGTGAGTGTGTGTGTACGTACAGCAGTGTGAGTGTGTGTGTGAGTGTGTGTGTGAGTGAGTATGTGTATGTGTGTGTGTGTGTGTGTGTGTACGTGTGTGAGTTTACGTACAGCAGTGTGAGTGTGTGTGTGTGTGTGTACTGACAGCAGTGTGAGTGTGTGTGTACGTACAGCAGTGTGAGTGTGTGTGTGTGTGTGTGTGTACTTACAGCAGTGTGAGTGTGTGTGTGTGTGCACTTACAGGAGTGTGAGTGTGTCCAGTTTAGCAGCAGACAGCGCTCTCACTCCAGAGTCTCCTGGGTGATTGTATCTCAGGTCCAGCTCTTTCAGGTGTGAGGAGTTTGAACACAGAGCTGAAGCCAGAGAATCACAGCCTCTCTGTGTGAACCTACAGCCTGACAGCATGCAGAGAGAAGAACACACACCTTACAGCACATTCACATAAACTAACAGAGCTGTGTGTGTCACACACCTTACACCACATTCACATAAACGAACAGAGCTGTAAAACATTGACAGTGTTCCCCAAAAGTAGTAGGCCAAAAAGAAAAAGGTTTTTTTCTGATGCAATTTGGAGGCTTCTGGTGCATTTAATGCATTAAATTAATCCCTAATACATGCCTTTATTCTTGAGCATTTTGTTAAATTTACCAGTTTAAAGATGCCAACATCACATACAATTAAATCTTGTACTGCCATGAAACAAATTTGTTCAGAAAGAACGAAGAAAACATGGCAATGATAACTCTCTACTTGAATAAACAAAGTATTTTACAAAGCTCAATGAAATGGAACAATAACTCTAATCTGACTATGTATAAATTAAACTATTAGGTTTATATATTTAGTAATCCATGTCAGACTGACTCTTCCCAGTCCGTGTGAAGAGACACCAACACACACAGAAATGCACATACCCTGTACATACATACACACACACACACAAATGCACATACCCCGTATACACAAACACAAATGCGCACACATTCACACACACAAACACAAAATCTACTACACACATATGCATATCCACTAACATACACAGACCCCCTACACATATACACACTAACATACACATACTCCTACACATGCAAACACACACACACACACACACACATACAGTACTGCGCAGAAGTTATATATATATATTCTTATATACAGTGCATCCGGAAAGTATTCACAGCGCTTCACTTTTTCCACAGCCTTATTCTAAAATGGAATAAATTCATTTTTTTCCTCAAAATTCTACACACAACACCCCATAATGACAACATGAAAGAAGTTTTATTAATTTATTAAAAATAAAAAACTAAGAAATCACATGTACATAAGTATTCACATCTTTTGCTCAATACTTTGTTGATGCACCTTTGGCAGAAATTACAGCCTCAAGTCTTTTTGAATATGATGCCACAAGCTTGGCACACCTATCTTTGGGCAGTTTCGCCCATTCCTCTTTGCAGCACCTCTCAAGCTCCATCAGGTTGGATGGGGAGCGTCGGTGCACAGCCATTTTCAGATCTCTCCAGAGATGTTCAATCGGATTCAAGTCTGGGCTCTGGCTGGGCCTCTCAAGAACATTCACAGAGTTGTCCTGAAGCCACTCCTTTGATATCTTGGCTGTGTGCTTAGGGTCGTTGTCCTGCTGAAAGATGAACCGTCGCCCCAGTCTGAGGTCAAGAGCACTCTGGAGCAGGTTTTCATCGAGGATGTCTCTGTACATTGCTGCATTCATCTTTCCCTCAATCCTGACTAGTCTCCCAGTTCCTGCCGCTGAAAAACATCCCCACAGCATGATGCTGCCACCACCATGCTTCACTGTAGGGATGGTATTGGCCAGGTGTTGAGCGGTGCCTGGTTTCCTCCAAACATGACGCCTGGTATTCACGCCAAAGAGTTCAATCTTTGTCTCATCAGACCAGAGAATTTTGTTTCTCATGGTCTGAGAGTCCTTCAGGTGCCTTTTGGCAAACTCCAGGCGGGCTGCCATGTGCCATTTACTAAGGAGTGGCTTCTGTCTGGCCACTCTACCATACAGGCCTGATTGGTGGATTGCTGCAGAGATGATTGTCCTTCTGGAAGGTTCTCCTCTCTCCACAGAGGGATGCTGGAGCTCTGACAGAGTGACCATCGGGTTCTTGGTCACCTCCCAGACTAAGGCCCTTCTCCCCCGATTGCTCAGTTTAGACAGGCGGCCAGCTCTAGGAAGAGTCCTGGTGATTCCAAACTTCTTCCATTTACGGATGATGGAGGCCACTGTGCTCATTGGGACCTTCAAAGCAGCAGAAATTCTTCTGTACCCTTCCCCAGATTTGTGCCTTGAGACAATCCTGAGACAAAACTGTGGGACCTTATATAGACAGGTGTGTGCCTTTCCAAATCATGTCCAGTAAACTGAATTTACTACAAGTGGACTCCAATTAAGCTGTAGAAACATCTCAAGGTTGATCAGTGGAAACAGGATGCATCTGAGCTCAATTTTGAGCTTCATGGCTGTGAATACTTATGTACATGTGATTCATAATTATTTAATGTTGTCAATACGTTACATAACACAATCTGGGAAAAGTGAAGCGCTGTGAATACTTTCCGGATGCACTGTATGTATGTATGTACATCATCGGCGGAGGTAACCGCTGCACCGCCTGTCTCTCCTGTCCGCGGAAAGATGCCTAATCCTGACCCAACATCTTCATCTGACTCCGAGCCAGAGCCAGAGCAGACCACATACAAAAAGGCCAAAATATACTCTGCCTTTCGCAAAGAATGGCCTGTCCAATTTCCGTGACTCAGATATGATAAAACGGCCAACATTATGCGTTGCATTTATTGCAAAGAGTGCGGCCAAAGCATGGCTGGAAACAGAGCTTTTGCTGTCGGAGCATCGACGTTCCAAACTGAAACGTTAAAAAAGCACAATGTCTCCAAGAAACACGTCCTGGGCATGACAGGTGCGTGGCTGGCAGAGGAGCCCCCCTCCCCGCAGCGTTTCAACGCCAGGCAGTGGAAAACCGAAGCAGTGAGGAGTCAGAAATGATAATACAATTTAACACTGCTTAGAATATAGCCAAATAAGAGCTACATTTTACTAAACTTAAGTCCCAGATCATCATACAAATCATGGATTCAAAGTGTGGGAGTGTGAAATCGTCTTAAGCCGCATCTTGTACAACGGGAGACAGGCCAACATATTATTGGCCACGAGGTGGAGCATGGCAATGTTACAGCTGAAGTTAAGCAGAAATAAGAGAAGCAAAACATTTATATAGTTATTATTCAGATATGAATAATATGATATGATTGATTCAATAAGCATCTATAGTGCCCTAACTATGGAATCTGTCATTTCTTATATTCTGTTTGATTTTTTCATGATCATTTTCTCTGTTTTAAAGCCATATTGTCCTGTGGATGTTTATATAAAAACTCTTGTAGTGGCTTCAGGAGATCACCACTATCTCTTAAAAGTGGTTAGACATGCTGCCCCACTGCAACATGTCCGGTTAGAAACACAAGAGGATGCCACTGAATTCTCAACATTTTATTCATCACTGCCACACAGTTAGCACACACTTTCAGTTGAAGATGTGCTTCTGAAAGGAATAATTATCCAAAATTGCTAAAAAGTCATAGAAATAGGTCAATGTACAACTTTGTAAGCTAACTTGCCACATGATTGTAGTTGAGTAATAATGAGGAATAAAAATCTTTGTTTAGGCTACTGTAGCCGGAGCCGTTATAAAAGGCACAGATAAAATAAAGTGGCTGTCAGGAATGTGGGACAGAGGAACCAAGAGCAGACTCGGGGAGAAGGTGAAAACAGGCAGGCTTTAATGAACAGCGGGCAGATCCAAAACACAATCCAGAAACAGGTAATGGTCAAAAATCCAGGCAGACGGGTACATAAAGGGCACACAGAAGAGTGGTCGGATAACAGGCAGAGTTCAAGAACAGGAAGGCAGTCCACACAGACAAAGGCACAAAATATCTATTTCTTTTTTAATCCAAAAACACAAAGTCCAAAGCCAGGCAGAGATCAAAAACAGGAAATCCAAAATCAGAGCAGACCAGACGGAATTACAGGGGTGAAGGCACGGGGTACAGGAGGCTAGAACCGGGACAGGAAAATACAGGGACAGACTCAGAATACAGGGTATGGTGAACTAGTGTTGAGCAAGCGAAACATCTGCTGCACATATACCAGTCTAACAAGTAGAAACAAGAATCAGGTGTGTGAACTCGGGAACAGATAAGGAACAGGTGAAATAAATGACAAGAGACAGGAAGGAAGTACATATAAGGAGTGGGAGGCAGAGACAACAAATGGAGCACAGGTGAAACAAACAAATGAGTGAATGGAGCAGGAAACCGACTACGGAAAGCACAGAGGCAATATAAGGCAAAAATGCTGGGAGTCATAAAACAGATCACCGAATAACAGTTCAGGTCCCTCCACAGATTTTCGATGAGATTTAGGTCTGGAGACTGGCTAGGCCACTCCAGGACCTTAATATGCTTCTTTTTGAGCCACTCCTTTGTTGCCTTGGCCATATGTTTTGGGTCATTGTCATGTTGGAAGACCCATCCACGACCCATTTTCAGTGCTCTCACTGAGGGAAGGAGGTTGTCGCCCAAAATTTCCTGGTACATGGCCCCATTCATCCTCCCCTCGATACGGTGAAGTCATCCTGTCCCCTTAGCTGAGAAACACCCCCAAAGCATAAGGTTTCTACCTCCATGCTTCACAGTGGGGATGGTGTTCTTGGGGTTGTACTCAGCAATTCTCTTCCTCCAAACATGGCGAGTCAAGTTGATGCCAAATAGCTCTATTTTGATCTCATCTGACCACATCACCTTCTTCCAAGCCTCCTCTGGATCATCCAGGTGTTCTTTGGCAAACTTCAGACAGGCCTGTACATGTGCCTTTTTCAGCAGAGGAACCTTGCTGAAGTTCCATTCTTTGTAAGTGATGCCAAAAACATGGACCACCTCCGAATCAGTGCAAGTAGGCAAGAGCACCGATTGGGTCACAGCCGAGGAATGTCCAAATGCCAGCCCGACTTGCTCATCCTGCCAGCTGAGTGAATGGCTCTCGTCCCGACTGCAGAGCTTCTCTGCTCTAGCTCCCCAGTGGTGAAACGACCTCCCCATTGCTATAAGAACTGCTCACTCACTGCCCATTTTCTACCACAGACTCACCTCTTCACACTGTACCTTGACTCCTCTGCGGGAGTCTGCCAATCTATTCGCACTTCTCTTCACCAGTCTCAGACTTTGGCACGTGTTGTATTACCTACTTTAATCTAGGACTTTCACATGTGTATTTGTCTCAGTACTGTAGTTCCTGACCTTATTACTTACAGAGCTGGCCTATCTACCTTGGGTACTTGACTTATGTTCATTGCCTTATCGGACCTGTTCTGTTGTTTGTTCCATGACCTTGATTTGCACTTTGTTTTGTACGTCGCTTTCGATAAAAGTGTCTGCTGAATAAAATGTAATGTGATGTTTCGCAGAAATCACAGAATACATAACTTCCGTGACGAACACAGCCATAATTATTAATATAGAATATCGTTATTTTACTATATTATTTTATATTATAGCCTACTCCTCTGCCTGTAGTTTTAACTTATATTGATGCCAATTGCACATGATACTAGTTGGTCACTACAACTGTTTTTTTTTTAAAGCTGAAATGCTACGATGTGAATTTCACACATTTATTTTGAAAACGCCCCTGCATTTCGCTTTTATTGCCCCTTTAAAAAATTGTACATTTCCAACCCCGATTGAAGAATTTGTGTTTGTACTCACCCCAGTCTCTGCAGTTTACAGTGTGGGTCCTCCAGTCCAGCAGAGAGCACTCTCACTCCTGAATCCTGCAGCTCATTGTCTCTCAGCTCCAGATCACTCAGCTCTGAGTGAGGAGAACGCAAGACTGAGGCCAGAACATCACCGCAGCCCTCTGTGAGATTACACCAACCCAGCCTGTGGAGAAACCACATACACATGGACACACAAACAAACATTAAAATTCACTGGTGATTGTAATAATGTTCACCTTGGCAGTTCATACATATGTAATTTCCTATGTGCCTATGCATCCCTGAGTGCTACATACAAAAAACAGGGAGAGGGTTGTGTAAATTACATTCATAAATTATTATGAAATTATTTAATAAATTAATCCACCAAATTCTAAGGCAATTATTTAGCTTCATTAACCAACAAAAGATTAAGGTTTGGAACCTACTGCAAGTATTTCATTACCAAACATTTTCTCTATGATGAATCTGATTAGCAAACATCTGCAAACACAAGAAACAGTGTTTATATGATCACTGTGATGCACTTTATCCCCCGAGATACGTTCTTCGGTCTACAAACATATACACATTTTTTTAACAGTTATTTTTGTCTTGTAACCTTTTATATAAGGGATAGGTCCGGTCCATTGTCTCTATTGGTCAATTTGCGTTAAAGCCATGCCAATATCCACAATGTTTACAAATCTTTAATATTACTCTGCGTTTAGATCACCGTTATTTACTGTGTAACCTAAATTAACTTAATGTTATCATCGCGCCGCTAGTACCCTCCCAAAGTAAAACAAAATGAGTGATTTTAAAGTGTCCTTTCACCTTCTCAGGGATTTGAAAAGGAGTAGGAATAGGCAACATCATCGCATCAAAATGTCGGCAAGACCACCAAATCCTGCTGAAGCAAATGACTCATGATGACGCTATGAATTATTTCAATAACTGCACATTATCTGAATGTGTCCAGATAAACGTTTACACAAATAACTTGTGTCAGTGTCATCAGGTGTAACTAGCAAGCTACCTAACGATAGTGCAGTGGGGATACATTTTTGCAATAGCGTTAGCAATGCCGTTGCTTTGCAACCAATAAACTACTGTTCAGGAAGAATACATTTAACATGAAACATAGTTCCATTAAAAATACATTCATATAAAGTTTGTCTTGTCTTTCTTTTGTGAACATTTTTAAAGATAAATCTGGTAATTGTCATATAAAAGTGTTATGGAACTCAAACCTGTGGTATATCGTGGATATTGACACAGCTAGTGGGTGTAAATTGCCTAATCAACTAACCAAGTAATTTAAATATGATGATTTAGTAAATTTAGTATTCTGGCCATTCATTTTGATATATTCACTTAGCTAAATGAAAAACCACATTCAATTCAAAATTACGTTCTTCCCCATTGATTTGTGGCCTAAGAGTGACAGTAACCATGACGACATTGTTTAAAATGATAGCTGGCTCTGAGAAGTTTACTGTAAGCTTTGTTCATTTTCTAAAAATACAACTGTAGACAGCTTATAGCCATCACTCGTCAAAAAAAGTTCGCATCAAATTCTTCCCCTCCACTGTAGTTGTTGTGTATTACCTGAGTTTTATTCCCGTTAAACTATAAGCTACAACAATAATCAGATGGAGACGGACTTGAACAATACAAGGACGGTCATCCATTTATTTACTTCCAGAAACAACATGTGACCCGGAGGTCTCTTAAATCAGAACGGTTAGTAAGGGCACTAGCCAATAGGTGGCAGTAACAGAGTGTAACACCCAATACCAGAATATATGACATACTCCTCCCCACTTAATGGTGGCATCCTTAACCGCCAGGAACACATTTTGGGGGATTATTCTACCCCATTCTACTGGGTAGGTCACCACTATAGATCTAGGCGTTTTGGAGGCCGCCATTCTCTATGCGAATAGCGGCTAATAGCACTGCCATCCGGCTGATTCACGCTGACCGTCACCGGAACAGACCTTGGTGTGGGATATGTCGACAGTCCTGTCTCTGAAACAGCTGCAGGAGTGGGTCCTGAAGAAACAGGTTCCATAGCCTGCAGTGCCTCCTGGGTGAGTGCGGGCTGGGCTGGGCTGTCCAGCTTAGATGGCTCAGCACCAACCACAGATGGGGTTTCTGCAGGTGCTGTCACACCAGCAAGTAGTTGGTCAGTGTGTCTCCTCCAGACAATATCATCATTGGTCCGAACTGTATAAGACACAGGGCCAGTCTGTTCAAGGACTGTAGCAGGCATCCATTTTGGTCTGTTGTTGTAGTTACGTGCTTGGTCTGTTGTTGTAGTACATTGTCACCAGGGCGGAAGGTCCTTTCCTTTGCTCTTTGCTCACGTCTCTCAACCTGGGCTTATTGTTTCCGGTGAACGGTCTCTTTGGTCTTTGGTGGTTTCAGAAGGTCAAGGTTGGAGCGGAGCTGTCTCCGCTGAGCGACTTGTGTGGTTGTCCCTGTGAAGTTTTTCATGTTCTGAACAAATCTCTCAGCTAATCCATTGGTAGCTGGGTGATAGGGACTTCCGGCCACTTGCTGTGGGCATCTACCACCACCAGTAACATCCTCTCCTCACGTGGGCCAGCAAAATCCACATGAACATGCTGCCATAGTGCCTCTGGCCAGTCCCATGGATGGAGAGGGGCTGGCTGTGGCATGCAGCAAACTTGTTGACATGATGGGCATGTTCTTGCTGTCTCTTCAATCTGCCCATCGAGTCCAGGCCACCAAAAGTAGCTTCTGGCAAGCTCTTTCATGTGGACAATCCCACAGTGTCCTTCATGTAGCTGTTGTAGTAGCCTTTTCTGCAGCACAAGTGGGATAATCAGAAAGGAGACATCCTGCCTGCACCGAGAGCTCATTCCTTCTTGTGAGGTAGGGCTTTAGGTCGGGGAGATCCATACCTCCTCCGTTGATCTCTGCATCCATCAGCGTTGCTAGAACAGGGTCATTCCGGGTGTGCCTCTTTACTTGTGCAGCAGTGATGGGAGCTTCCTCCACTTCCCTGAAGTAGAAAATTCCGGCCTGCGGTGGCTCAGCACGGTCCACAGGCAGGGGTAGTCTAGAGAGGCCATCTGCATTAGCACGCAGCTCAGACTTGCGGTATTGTATATGTCATAGTCGTAGGCAGACAACAACAAGGCCCATCTTTGCATCCGTCCGGCTGCTAAGGATGGAATGCCGGTATGGGGTCCGAAGATTGTTGTTAGGGGGCGGTGGTCTGTCAGAAGAACAAACTTTCTCCCAAAGAGATATTGATGAAACTTCCTGACACCAAAAACAATCCCCAGTGCTTCTCGTTCTATTTGTGCATAGTTGCACTCGTCTTGGCTTAGTGTGCATGAGGCAAACGCGATAGGTCGCTCTTCACCACTGGGCATGATGTGAGAAACAACTGCCCCCACCCCATAAGGGGAAGCATCACATGCCAGTTGTAAGGGTAGTGTAGTGTCGAAATGTGTTACAACGTCAGACTCAAGCAGCCTTCAGAGTCAATCACATGTCCCAAATACTCAACAGAAGACTGGAAAAACTCACACTTTGATCTGCGGACCCTAAGTCCATATTCTTCCAGCCGCTGCAGTGTGGCATCCGGGTTCTCCAGATGCTCTTGCTCTGTCTTTCCGGTGACCAGTATGTTGTCCAAATAACATTGAATTCCGGCCGCTCAGTATCTGGTCCATCGCACAATTCAGATCCATTAAAGGTTCATGTGTGCGTCACTTGCAAATAAGCATTGTTATCTCCAAACAACTGCAGCATTATTAACTTAGTAAACATCTAGCCTAACAGGTCTTACAAACATGAGTTGCTGAATTGAAAAATTTCCTCAGCACTCTCCTAGGGACGCCGACTCCATTTCTCTCACCATTTTGTCTTCCCCAGAATTATGGGAATGGTAGTAAGTTCTATGGCTTAACCAAATTAATAACAACACATTACATGATTAACACAGATCACTATTGTAGGCTGTGCTATAAGGAAGCATATGCGCGCCAAAATGCAAATGCAAATCGGGAATTACATTCCATTTTGATTCCATGTACTTTAACACCATGTCATAATTAAAATTAAAATGCAAAAGCCATTTTCAGTTTCATTATGGCACGGATATACTTCCAAACAGCGACCAAGATGTTCAGTAAGGAAGCATTGAACACACTGACTAATCAGAAACACCTGTAAAGCTATTCGTTCCAAATGTTATGGTGCCCTGAAATCGGGGGACTATGCATAAAAGGGCTGTAATTCCTACACAGATATGGATGCAAATACCCTCAATTTAAAGACAACAGTCTGCACTTCAACGCCATATTCCATTACACATGCGCTGGAGTACCCAGCCAAAACAAATATCACTGACCAAATATTAACGGACTGCACTGTATATAGGTCAGGGCGGTTCTATTCACCTGTGGTACCTTCTCTTAAGCACTGTATCACAGGCAAATAGGGAAAAAATCCTTACCTTTTGTATCTTGACACTTTTTGAACATATGCTAATTCTCATGAAGAATGGAAAACGCACAAATTCACACTTATTTCTCCATGTGGATGAAGTCAATTCAGTGAAATTTTCAATTTCAATGTGATGAATGACTCAATAGCTCAAGAACTAATTTTAGTTTTATTGAATATTTATTGAACAGAAAAAAACTGATTTATTTTTGCAGGAAAATGCCCATTTTCCCCTGGTTTATGCCCACACCTTCTCATATCCTGGAGCTCCAACTGCATCACCCCACCCCTCAAACTGCTCACTATACTTTCCCTCATTTGAACTTCCTACCTTTCCAGCTAGTTTTTTGATTGAACTAAAACCGGTTCAACCCATCTGAATTACTCTAAAATCTCTGTCTTTGTTATGTTCCTGTGTTCTGTCTGTTAGTTTATCAATGTTTATTATTATTATTCTTGTAATTTAATATTTTTCATATTCATGTCTGGTGTTGTTTATATTAATTCGTCTTTGCACTCGTCTTCCCCTGTGATGTCTGAGTCTGAATGTTGACGAGCTCAGTCACTCGCCTGTCTGCGTGCCCCACTATTCTGGTGTTTATGGTAGTTCCGGGGTTCAACCTTACTTTCAATCTTGCATTCCTTACTTCCTGCTTTCTCTCCATTTCATGTTTGTACATAGCACTAATATACTAATTCCAACGAACATAGAGCCCTTAAAAGAGCCCTTGCAGTTATCTGGCCCTTTGGCTCTCTTATCAGGGTCAATCACCAACCGCTAACTGCAGCACCAAAAGCAAAAAAGTCCTGTTCTGTACGGGGGAATGAAGTCTTTACAGTCAGCAGAATAGTCCTGTTCTGTAGGTGGGAATGAACTGTATTGTGAGGAGTACAGCTCCCCTTCATCAGAGAATGGGGTAAAATGAAGGATTCGATCCGAATTCATAGCAGGTAGTGAACAGTGGAGATGGATGAAGACTAATGTGAGACATACCTGAAACATTTTACTATGCAGGTGGTCAGTCTTTTACCACATCAATCAGACATCCAGCATCCAGTCATCACCTGTGCGCTGATACTACAGACTCCACTGAAACCTTACATTCTGGTCAGTAACCACAAATCTGCCAACCATAAGACTCATCAGGTTTTATCCTGCTTTTCTTTGCTGTGATAGTGGAGTAAGAAGAGAGGGATGAGAAGAATGTGGAAAAAGAAAGAATGCCGATGGACAGAATAGTAAACAGAGAGAACAAGCGTTTCATCATTTCACTGCATAAAGCCATAATCACTCATTCTATTTCGTTAAGGTCGCACAGAACACCGCACTACTCACCCCAGTCTCTGTAGTTTAGTTTGGACTCATCAGTCCAGCACAGAGCAGCTCCACTCCTGCATCTCCCAGCATATTGTAGCTGAGGTCCAGTCTCTGTAGTTTACAGTTTGGACTCATCAGTCCAGCACAGAGCAGCTTCACTCCTGAATCTCCCAGGTAATTGCAGCTGAGGTCCAGATCTCTTAGGGGTGAGTTTGATGACTGGAGAGCTGAGGCCACAATGTTACAGGACTTCTCACTTAGGCCACAGCTGTTCAGTCTGTAAAGAAGAATAAATATATTATAGAATAAAAAGGTTTGGTAAGATCTGAAAGATAACATCTTTCAGAGTGGACAGTGAATTAGTTTGCAGTGCGGTGGGACATTTGGCACAGCTAAAGGTAAGATGTAAAATACAGTGGGCTCAAGAATTATTGGCACCCCTCACCAGCAATGCACAAACAAGGCTTAAAAAAAAAGAATAATATAATTATAGAGAAAGGCAATACACCAACATGTGCCAAATACTGTACTTTATTAAAGTTTCAATGGAAACAACCAAAATCATAACAATCATTTAATAAAAAATACATTTCAACAAAATCAAGGTTTCAGAATTATTGGCACCCTTCACCTAGTACTTAGTGCAACCACCTCTGGCAAGGATAACAGCATGGAGTCATAATTTTTGACAAGATTAAGGAACACATTTGGAGGGATTTTGGACCATTCCTCTTTGCATATCCTTTCAAAATCCTTCACATTCTTGGGTTTGTGCTTATCAACTGACCTCTTCAACTCAGCCCACAAGTTTTCGATTGGATTGAGGTCAGGTGACTGAGATGGCCATTGAACGTTGAATTTGTTGTCACGGAACCATTGTCGTGAGCCACGGACCCCTTGCCGAGCTCAGACCTCACGTTCCCACGAGCAGTACCTCACAATGAGGTGTCTCGGGGACGAACTGAAGTACTCCGAACGTCCTGGAGCCCTGGTAAGTTCTACTGAACTTCCAGCCCAGTCTCGAAGTGAAGGGTGTGATGCAAATCTGGTAATCGATGTCCTGTATTCAATGTATTTCTCTAAAGACTCTTTATCACATATGATTATAGTAAGATATACTTTATTATAATCAATCAAAAGAATAGAGTTATACAGATTACAGTGTACATATCATCTTTTGCAGTTTGCTAATCACATGCAAGTTACATATACCCCTCTTAGCTCTTTCTAAATTACCTTTCCACCACGATGTTTAAAAATCAAGGTACACCCTTCCTATATCCATCCTCCTCTTTGGCCTTTACCTTATCTTATGGCTCCCCCTTCACGGAGATAAAAGCTACTGAACTTCCATTAATACAATGGGTACGAACACCCCTAAAGTCTACTACTTATTTATATCGTATATAGTATCTTTCTAAAAAATAAAAGACATAAAAATAAAAGGAAACTTATAATGTATTACTTCTATGTATTACTTTTCCTACTTCTACAAGTAATATAGATTATAATTACCACTCATGCCCTAAATATAGCCATCTCGTTTTCTGCGGGATTTGATCCCTCCTCCTTGCTGTTGATGAGCTCTTTGAACAGCTGCATTGGTTTGGGAATCTGGGGCAGGATCAGGATCCAGACTTTCGAAAGACGTGACTTTGCACTTCGTACTTCTCCTGCCTGTTGTCTGGGATGTGCACTGGTATTTCTTCGAACACGTCGGGGGTTTTGCAGTGCAGCCGCAGCATATTGCTACAGCTGATCCCTTGAAAGTGAGTTCCCTGCACTCATTACATGTCACAAGTTCCCCTTCTGCTGTTTCAAGGCAGCTACATTTTTTCCTAGGCTGCCCCCCCTTCTCAGGCCCCTCTATTTCTCTGGCCATGAGAAAAGTGGTATTTGTCGCAATGCTAATCCTGCACTGTCCACAGACCACTAATCTGTGCATCATTACTACTGGAGAATGCCCTGTCTGGGTTGTCATTCCCCATAGGGCGTCCCCTGGTAACCCCTCTATTTTTGGGGGTACTCTTGCCCCACCAGGTCCCTGATATCCTGGCCTTAATTCATTACATGAACACATGATGCAACAGCCTGGTCCTTTAATTTCTTCCAGCACTGGACAAGGTTTTATTAATTTCTGGCCCCCATGTTGTGCCAGGTCATGACCTTTTCTAGCTGTTAAAACTCTAAATGTTCCCTCTGTCTGTCTGACCACCTTGACCCAGACTTTAGGGAACAAGCTTTTAGGCAGTAAATATTTCTGTGATCCTATCTCCATTATATTTTCTTACACTGTGCTACTGAGGTTATTCCTCCCTTTTTCAATTCTACCGTGTTTTTATCTAACACTTTCTCTACCCTATCTATAGGTCCAAACCTCACCTTTACAGGGACACCTGGTTGTGGGCCTTGATTTCTAGTTCTGACTTGATCTCCTACCTGTAAGGGGCACATAGGAGCGGTATTTACTACTGGTCTCCCTGTTTCTCTGGTTTCATATTCCCTTTGGAACATTTTATAAAAGGCCGTGCCCCCCCCCGTAGTGTCATAGTCATTTATCTGCTCATGTAATTTTATGAGGTTCTGATCCCAATCCTTGCTATTACAAGTTTTAGCTATTAATCTCTTCACTGTTTGTATCTTCCTCTCTACTATCCCATTTGCTTGGGGATGATAGGGTGGGGAAAATATTCTTTCTATATTGTTTTTGATACACCATTTATTGATAAGGGTATTCTTGAAATGTGCTCCATTGTCTGATCTAATTTCTTTAGGTTTTCCTATTGCCATTACTGTGCTTTCTAGCTTGGCTAGAATCTGTCTCCCCGTACCTTGCCGCAGAGGATGGACCAGGGTGTACCCAGTGCACGAATCAACTATTATCAGCAAGTATCGGTGCCCCCCTGTGGATCGTACTACAGGACCGGCCACGTCCATGCAAATACTTCCCCAGGGTACTCCCGACCTTATAGTTAATCCAGCACTCCACAGGCCGTGTGGTGTATTAATCATCTGGCATTGTGAGCAGTTCTTAACTACTCCCTTCACTACCTCTTTCAGCTTGGGTATATGTAACCTATTCAAGTTCTTAATTACAATTAAAAGAGAAATATCCATTCTCTTTATGTATTTTCCGAACCAATGCCTCTCCCTCTGTCGGAGGCGCGACTTGTAGTCCCTAGTAGTCCCTACTATGGGCTATTCTTATTAGGTAATATACTTCTATATGTGGGTCTGGCATATCACTGACAGCCATTTTCCCACCTATTTATAGATTGATATGTATACTATTACTTTATTAGAATTTACTGTCCTATACAGTTTTCTAATATTGTAACTTATTCTAAATTACTTCGATTCCTTTTGAGTTCGAGTATTTACGGTTTCACTACTTAGGTGTCCAGCACCTTTCTCTTCAGTGCCAGTAATCAACTCGAGACCCTCGAGTAGGAATCCACTCGGACAATGCCTCAATAGGCCGTGAGCAATTCTCTGCTGCTCGAGCCCCACGTTGGGCGCCAAAATTGTCGTGAGCCACGGACCCCTTGCCGAGCTCAGACCTCACGTTCCCACGAGCAGTACCTCACAATGAGGTGTCTCGGGGACGAACTGAAGTACTCCGAACGTCCTGGAGCCCTGGTAAGTTCTACTGAACTTCCAGCCCAGTCTCGAAGTGAAGGGTGTGATGCAAATCTGGTAATCGATGTCCTGTATTCAATGTATTCCTCTAAAGAATCTTTATCACATATGATTATAGTAAGATATACTTTATTATAATCAATCAAAAGAATAGAGTTGTACAGATTACAGTGTACATATCATCTTTTGCAGTTTGCTAATCACATGCAAGTTACATATACCCCTCTTAGCTCTTTCTAAATTACCTTTCCACCACGATGTTTAAAAATCAAGGTACACCCTTCCTATATCCATCCTCTTTGGCCTTAGCCTTATCCTATAGCTCCCCCTTCTTGACGTTTAAAAAGAAACTATTCCTATAATATTATATTTATCTAAATATGATAATTTCTCTACATTTTTCTACTTTATATAGTATCCTAATAAGAAATAAAAGATATATAAAAGTAAACTTATAATATGTTACTTTTCCTACTTCTACAAGTAATATAGATTATAATTACCACTCCAGCTTGGTTATAATTGTTCTGCGTGGATCTTTCTTCACCAGCTCGTAGATATCTTCTGAAGCCAAATTCTGGGATCCTGCTCTAAGGTCTAAAAACTTATCCCTTATATATCTTTTTTGTATACAAAAGTGTACCTTTTTTGATAAGAAATGTCCCCATTATGTCAAGCGGGAAGACATTTATCTTTTATATAACTTGTTTTTCAATGACCATATTAATTATTTCTGTTTTTCCAATTGTCATTTTCTCATACCTCAAAAGAACTGTCCCCAATATTTTATGTCATGGGCCCCTCTGGTTTGGGAATTTCCCCCATCTTAATATATGAGTGGAAAAACACTAGCCCTTATGTTGTTTTTAATGAACCTATTCATTACTGGTGTCTGTGTCAGTTTCATAATCTCTCCTTGACTTCCTCCAAACTTTGATCTCATGCAAGCCAGACGTTAAAGCCTGCCACCATCTCAACACCCTCTTCAGGTGCCCCTTTTTGTGGCGCCTTAAGGGATCTACAAAGGACATCCAGCTAATAGCTGAGTGTAATTCATCATTCAACTCCTCTATAGTCAGTCCTTTAAATCTATTCGATAAATTATTTGTGTTATCCTCAGAGAGGCCCGTGAAGCCTCTTAATTTTCTTTCGGTATTGACATCCCTTCCTTCCGTTTTCCTTATTTTTGTTTTTCTTTAGCCAGGCATTGTGCCCCTCCCCTGTAGGGTTGGGGTATTCTCAGTCAGACCTTTAACCTTGCTCCTTAAAACCCTAAATCTAAGTCCCCCGACTTCAGACTCCTCTACTGACAAGCATGGCTGCTCATTCTCTGAACCACATATTTTTCTTCTTACGCGCGTTCTTACTACCACCTCGATGGCGTGTGCGAGGGGTTAACAATGCATTCCTTTCTAACCCATCCCCCGTCAATCTCTCATCAGGGGGGCCTAGGGCCGGGTCCTCGACACCATTTCTGTGAGGATCTTGAGGTGTGTTTTGGGTCATTGTCTTGTTGGAAAGTCCACCTACGACCAAGTCCCAGACTTCTGGCAGAGGGAACCAGATTTTCAGCCAAAATTGCCTGATACTTGCTGGAATTCATTATGCCATCAATCCTAACCAGTGCCCCCGGACCTCTGGAATTAAAATAGCCCCAAAACATGACTGACCCACCACCATATTTCACTGTGGGTATGGGGTGCTTCTCCTTGTATGCATCTCTGTTCCTACGCCAAACATACTTATGCTGTATCTGACCAAAACGTTCAATTTTGGTCTCATCTGACCAGAGAACCTTGTTCCAGTCATAATGTAAATGACGTTTGGCAAACGCTTTCTTCTGTCTCTTGTGGTCAGAAAAGGCTTTCTTCTGGCAACCCTTCCAATGAGGCTGTGGTTATGGAGGTGGTGTCTGATGGTGCTTTTTGAAACCTGGTGACCCCAAGATGCCACGAAGGCCTGCAATTCTTTCACTGTGATCCTTGGGGATTTAGTTGCTTCTCTCACCATTCTCCTCAGTATCCTGGGGGGCAAGATGCAGTTGCGTCCTCTACCCATGAGATTTTCAACAGTTCCATATCTTTTGAACTTTTTTATAATTGCTCTGACAGTGCTCAGTGGTATATTCAATTGCTTGTGAATTTTCTTGTAGCCATTACCACGATTATGAAGGTCTACGACCATCTGCCTCTTTGGAACTGCCAATTCTTTTGTTTTCTTCATGGTGTTGGATGACAAAGGGATATTGCATGTGTGTTACCACATTTTTATACCCAAGTGAAACAGGTGTTGGAGCCAATTTGGGTATTGCTATATGTTGAGTGTGTTAGGTGAATGTTGTCATTACTCCACCTGCACACTAGGGGCATAAGCAGCAGGTAATCATGGTGTGCACTGATACAAGGGGTTCACAGGTGTAGGTAATCAGGGACTTAGTAGCCAGGAAGCACACAGTTTTTCAACCGTGGGTGCAAGAGACTGTCGTGTTGGTAATGTGGTAGTGTTTGATCCATATGTAAATAAATGGCAAAACGTGGACACATGGCAGACTTCATTTTTGTAACACACGTTGGAAATGCCGACAAGAAAACAAAGTTCCCTCTGGTGGCTATTTTTTGTTGTTAGGTAGCCACCACAACAGGAAGTGATGTAATCACTCAATACAGTTCCCTAACACATAGATAAACTTAAATAAGTGGAATTTAATACCTGGTTGAATTTTGGTAGGTGTTATTTACAATAATCTTTAAGGGTGCCAATAATTGTGAAACATTGATTTGGAGGAAATTGATTTTTAATTAAATCAGTAAATCAGTTTTTAATGTAAACTTAACAAAATGCTTCAGAATAAAGGCATGTATTAAGGATTAATTTATCATTTAAAAATGCACCAGAAGCTTCCAAGTTGCGTCAGAAAAAAAGAGGCCAGGGGACATCATTACATTACATTATTGGCATTTGGCAGACGCTCCTATCCAGAGCGACGTACAACAAAGTGCATACTCATAACCAGGGATAAGTGTGCTGAAAGACCCTAGAGGGAAGTACAATTTCAACTGCTACCTGTACAACAAAGATAAGGACCAGGGCCTATTTGATTTTTTTTTTTTTTTGAACAAATAAACAAACAAACAACAGAGCAAAAGTGACCAAACTTAACTATCCAAACACTGCTTACCTAGCCAACTAAAAATACCATACCAAGTAAGTCACAGAGACAACAATCAAGGTTCACAGGGAGGTAGGGAGGGATGGGGAGAGGTGCTGCTTGAAGAGGTGCGTCTTCAGCTTGCGCTTGAAGGTGGGGAGAGATTCAACAGTTCTGACCTCAACAGGGAGTTCGTTCCACCACCGTGGAGCCAGAACAGACAGTAGTCGTGAGTGTGAGGTGGAGATTCGGAGAGGGGGAGGTGCCAAGTGGCCTGTGGAGGCGGAACGAAGGGGTCTGGCAGGGGTGTAGTGTCTGATGATTGTTTGTAGGTAAGCTGGGGAAGACCCCTTAACTGCTTGGAAGGCTAGCACCAATGTTTTGAATTTGATGCGAGCCATGACAGGCAGCCAGTGGAGGGAAGTAAGCAGGGGGGTGACCTGTGAGTATTTGGGAAGGTTGAAGCTAGGAGGACAGCCAAGAGGGAATTGCAGTAGTCCAGGTGGGACAAAACCATCGCTTGGACCAGGAGCTGGGTCGAGTAGGGGGTGAGAAAGGGGCGGATTCTCCGTATGTTGTATAGGAAGAACCTGCAAGACCGGGTCACCGCCGCAATGTTCTCGGAAAGGGACAGTCTGCTGTCCATCACCACGCCGAGGTTCCTTGCACTGGGTGATGGCGTGAGTGTGGTATCCCCGAGGGAAATGGAGATATCCAGATGAGGAAAGGTATTAGCAGGGATGAATATCATTTCAGTCTTGCCTGGGTTGAGCTTTAGATGGTGGTTGTCCATCCAGCTCTGGATGTCACTCAGGCAAGCAGAGATACGGGCTGAAACCTGTGTATCAGACGGTGGGAACGAGAGGAAGAGTTGGGTATCGTCCGCATAACAGTGGTAGGATAGCCTATATGCAGTGATCACAGGGCCAAGAGAACGAGTGTAAAGAGAAAAAAGAAGCAGGTTGTTGTTAGAAAAGAAAGAAGAAAGTTGAGTAGAAGCGGCTCATTCTATGGTTTTAGAAAGAAAAGGAAGAAGAGATACTGGGTGGGAGTTGTGGATGATGGAGGGATCCAGAGTAGGCTTTTTTTTTAGCAGCGGAGTGATGTGGGCCCTCTTGCAGGATGCTGGAAAACAGCCGGAAAACAGGGAGGAGTTGACAAGGGAGGTGACAAATGGGAGAATGTCAGTTATGATAGTCTGGAGAAGAGAAGAGGGGATAGGGTCAAGGGCTCAGGTTGTAGTGCGGTGGGAAAGCAGGAGTTGAGAAACATCAGAGTCTGTAAGGGGGGAGAAAGTGGAAAAGGAAGGGATGGGCCTAGAGGGGGGGGAAGGGCTCGGTGAGGGGGCCAGTGGTTGTAAAGGATCTGCGGATGACTGTGACCTTCTCATCGAAGAAATCAGCAAAGTCATCAGCAGCGAAGGAGGACTGAGGAGGAGGAGGCGGTGCATTGAGGAGAGAGGAGAAAATAGATAAAAGTTTCCGGGGGTTAGAACCGGAGTTCTGAATTTGTGTTTGACAGTATTTTGCTTTGGCGGCAGTGACAGCGGGAGAGAATGCCGGCAGGAGAGACTGGTAAGTTGTGAGGTCTGAAGCGTCTCTGGATTTCCTCCACTTCCTCTCCGCTGCGCGGAGGCTGGCCCTGGAGGTACGGAGGGTGTCAGATATCCAAGGACTGGGGGGGATGTGCGAGGCGGCTTTGAGACAGGGGGACAGAGAGAGTCAAAGGCGGAGGAGAGAGATAAAAGGAGGGTGGCAGATGCAGTCAGCGGGGAGTTTGGAGAAGGATTCGGGAGTGAGGCGGTGACAGTGGTGGCAAAGGAAGAGGGTGAGAGGGAGCGGAGGTTATGGCGGGCTGAGGAAGGGTGGGTGGGAGGAGGGGGAGGAGGATGGGGAGGAAGAGGGAGGGAGAATGAAATGAAGACAAGGTCTAGGACATTGCCTGCCTTGTGGGTTGGAGGAGAGTGTTGCAGGGAGATGCCGAAGGAGTGGAGTAGCGGTAGGAAGGCAGCAGCCTGGGAGGCTTCAAGGTGGATGTTGAAGTCTCCAAGGAGAATCAGCGGGGTGCCATCCTCAGGGAAGGAGCTGAGAAGGGTGTCTAGCTCATCAAGGAAGCTTCCCAGGGGCCCTGAAGGACGATGACTGCAATAAAAAGGTTAGTCGGGTAGGATACTGCAACAGAATGGAATTCAAAAGTGGATATGGACAGGTCAGAAAGGCGGAGAACAGAGAATTTCCACTGGGGGGAAATTAAAAGACCAGTACCACCGCCACGGCTGGAAGGCCAGGGAGTGTGCGAGAAGGCGAAGGAGGATGAGAGGGCAGCGGGAGTGGCGGTGTGGTCAGGTGTGATCCAGGTATCAGTGAGGGCAAGGAATTGTAGGGACTGGAGGGAGGCATATGCGGGGATGAAGTCAGCCTTCCGAGTGGCAGACAGGCAGTTCCATAGTCCCCCTGTGACAGTCCTCACAGGGGGTCAGCGGGGGGTAGCTGAGGTTGGAGGGGTTCCGACGGCATGGAGGCCCACGTCGCAGGGGGTGTCTCCGAGGGAGAGAGCAGACTGGGATGGGGTGAAACATAACAACATAATTGGGATGGAGCGTCGCTAGCGTCGCTCTGAACACGCCCATTTAAATCACCTACAAATCGCTCACAAGCAGTATCAAATCAAGCTAATGTCCTGACAAATTCCACAGCTATTTAAAACAAAGGTTCAATCACTCTACAGGTATGCAACCAGTATACGTGATTAACACAGCAACAGAACAATCAAACTGGCTCAAGCCCTAACCTCAGCGGTTCAAATGAGCAATTACAAATTATCTGAACATCAGCTGAACCCCCCTGGACAGCTACTTTTTCTCTTGGCCTACTACTTACATTTCTGGGGAACAATTTGATAATCTGCAAAGACAGCTTCACAAATAAAATGGGCGGCCTGCAGCGTAGCAGTTAAGGAACATGACTAGGACCCACAAGTTCGGTGGTTCAATCCCCAGTGTAGCCACAATATTTAATGTTTCATGTTTAGTTATTTTATTGTCATGTATTACGTTAGTCTAGTCTCGCCACATTTTTATGTTTTATTTCTTGTTATGTTTCATTGTCTTGTCAGGTTACATTTCATATTTAGTTGTTACAACTTAATTGTTAGTCTTGTCATGTCACGTTTTATTGTTTATTCATGTCATAGTTTTGCAAACTTATGTCACAATTTATGTTTGTTTCATGTTTTGTTGTTCTGTTCATTTATTTGCATACTTTCTCGTGTCTTGCTGCAAACCTTGCATTCATGCTTTTTTTCTCTCTCTCTTTCTGTCACTAATTGTTTCAATTTCCCTTGTCTTCTTACTAATCTACTAACTTTAGTTCAGGATTGGATCATTCTAACCATCAGTTCATGTTACCTGATGTTTCTTGTGCATGTCATTTACTAATTTACCAACGCTAGGGCAGGATAGGTTCATAGCTAACGATGACTAATTACCTGATTAACTTGTCAATCCTCCACACCTGATTTCCATTCTCATGCTGCTCTCAAGCTAATTGTCTGCACCTGTCTACACCTGCACATAAGCTCAGTTATGTCATGTCTTTGCGAAATTGTTGCCTCCTGTTCGTCAGTGCATTTTTAAGAGGTCTGTCAAGCTATCTTCTACCCGTTAAAATCCAAGTCTGTTTATTGACCATTGTTATTGGATTCTGTTTTGTTGACCATTGCCTGCCTGTACCACAAACTTTGCCTGCTGTCTTTGTGCTTTTGCCCTGCGGAGTAGACTTCGGTCTTGACTCTTGTGCCGTCATCGACCCTGAGCCTGCCTGCTGTCCGTCTGCATTACTGCACCACTGACAGCTTTCCTGGTTACTAGACTTTTTGCATGGTTAACCAATTTCCAGACTGCCTTCTCCCTCGGAACTGTACTTTGGTTTTGGCTGGATTTCACTTTATTACATCTCTGTTGTCTGAGTCATGCATTTTGGGTCCAACCCCCCATGCACCCATCTCACAATACGATCCGCACAGCTGTTGGGCCCTAGAGTAAGGCCCTTTACCCTGCATTGCTCCAGGGGAGGATTGTCTCCTGCTTAGTCTAGTCAACTGCAAGTTGCTTTGGACAGCATCAGCCAAATGACATGTATTGTAATGTTTTATTATTACTTCAACAAAAGCACCATGATCAGGGGCGGTTTTAGTGATTTGGAGCCCCCAGGCAAAGACCAATGTGAAGCCCTTCTCCATTTTGCTAAATGCAATCATAGCTAGGGAACAAAAAATATGTGGAAGCAGCTCTTTTCAGTTAAAGCTACAGCATGGAAGGACAGACCCAAATGAGAATTCTAACTGTTGTAACCGAAGAACTGACCTTCAAATTACCTTCAGTCAGTTAGAAGACCATATTGCAAGAAAAATATTAGAAGTATATCATCACTAATTCTTTCAAAACAAAAGTATAGTACATGCTTTTTGATTAAGTATTTGTGGGTCGTTCTGTGATGGTGGTGGTGCAATTGCTGCTGCTGGATGCTGAGCTGGAGCAGTCCGAGCGGGTGTCTGATTTGTGGTGGGCTGCTGCTGTCTGTTGTCTCTGACACTTTCCTCCCACACTGTAGCTGGTTCACCACAACCAGCAGAGGCACTGTTGGTAGAAGTTGTAGGTGTGGTGGGTGCACAACCGGCTGAGGCAGCAGTAAGTGACAGCCCCTTATTATTATGGTGCTTGGCCTACCGCCTTCCTGCCTGACTGATCAGCCCGTCACTCTTCATTCATTCTTCTGCAGGTCCTGACCAGTTACCTGCATCTCCTTAATGCAGCCAATTCAGTGGGTAAGCCCTCCGCTCTCCCGCTGTGCTGATGTGTCAGTGGAGCTAGCAGTGTTGACCTGGGAGCTTGGCTGATGTGTCTGTGGAGCTAGCAGTGTTGACCTGGGAGCTTGGCTGATGTGACAGTGGAGCTAGCAGTGTTGACCTGGGAGCTTGGCATGGAGTGTTGACTGTCAGACGAGGCTGGCTTTCTTGGGCTAGTTGTGGTCTTGATGTGAGCTACCTTTGCGGGATTTCTGATAGAATTTATTTGTATCTTTATTATTCCTGGACAATGATTTTCCTCCTGCCTTGTTCAGTTTGATAATTGTGTGGGATGGCAACAAAGGCGACCATTCAGATTTTGTTGGTTCCATGGACTTTGTCGCTCACATTGGCAAGACAGAGATGTTTAGTTCTTCTTTTGCTTTTAATATCAGGAAATGTGCAACCAAATCCTAGCTCTGTGTTGAACTGTAGCACCCCAGCTGATTTGAAATGTAGGTCCGGTCTCAGTGTTATTCATTTGAATGTATGCAGTTTACTTCCAAAATTAGACATGATCCTAATCTGAGCTAAATCTACGGATGCTGATCTTATTGTGTTATCAGAAATATGGCTTTGCAAAAATATTTTAAATCAGCATATTTCTATTGATGGCTACATTTTTTTTACGAGCATTGTCTGATGATTTTAAATCTTTGAGCTACTCTCATTGACTTAATACTGACGAATGTTCCCCACAAATCTTCTGCAAATAGTGTTTTCTGCAATGACCTAAGTGACCACTGTGCTGTTGCTGCTGTTTGAAATACTAAGATCCCAAACAGAAATTGAAGGCGTTTTACTGAGCAGCGTTTTTTATTTTTTATTTTTTATTATTATTATGATTTTATTTTTACATGATTTCTTTGTTTTTAATTGGAGCAGGATAGAACTAATCCCTGATGCTGAAACAGCCTGGAAATGATTTAATTAATTTATGATGGGTTCATTACAATCATACATAGACACACCCCTTTCTACAGGTACAGAGTTCAGGGGCGGGATCACTTCACCAGAGCTCTCAAGTCTTATTCGCGAACATAATTTAGCCTGGGCTAAAGCAAGGAAATCATGGTCTGATATTGATTGGCTTCTTTTTACATAACAATGAAGCAAATGCTTTTATGAAAAAAGGCAAGTCAGAGTTTTACTTGTCTGTGAACAATAACTTTTGTTTTACCTCCTTGTGTAATGAATGATTCAGTTGCTGTTCATGACCAATCTGAAATGTTGAACTGTTTTAATGAGCACTTCATATCTTCAACCCCTCTGTTTGATTCGGTCTCATCTGCTTCCATACATCCCTGTGCTGATGAACCTGTGTATAATGGTCAAACCTTCAGCTGTACCCCCTTTTCAGTACAGGAAGTGCACAAAGCCCTTAAAGCCCTAGATCCAAGAAACTCTGCTGGTCCTTACCTATTAGATGCTCGCGGTTTGAAATTGGCAGCTGACATTATAGCTGAACCTTGAACATATAGTTTTAATCTTACCCTGGAATGTCACGAAATCCCAAGGATCTGGAAATCGGCCTAAGTTCTCCCACTGTTAAAAGGGGAGATCAGTGTCTTTTAAATAATTACAGGCCAATTCCAAATTTGTCAGCACTGGCAGTACTTGAAGCTCTTATTAGTGAACGACTCAGCGTTTGTATATACAAAAGCTATCTTATCTACGTCCCAATCAGGTTAAGGAACAACACAGCATAATTACAGCAGTCCTGAAGGCTGTGAATGATATTACTGTTGCGCTTGACAATAAGCAGCACTGTGCCTCACTTTTTATAGATCTCTCTCCAAAGCGTTTGATACAGTTGACCAAAGCATTCTGAAGCAGAGATTGCTTAACACAGCTCTCACAGAGCAAGCAGTTGCTTGGTTTGTAAACTCTCTTACTGAAAGAGCTCAATGCAATCGATTTGATGGTCTCACTTCAGATGTGCCATCTATCCATAAGGGGGTGCCGTAAGGGTTCAGTTCTGGTTCCCATTTCATTTACCATTTATATTAATAGTTTGGGTCATAATGTGTCAAATGCTTGCTCTTCATTTCTATGCTGATGATACTGTTACTTATTGCTGTGCTGCAAATCTTGTCAAAGCCTTTCAGAACCTGCAAAGTGCTTTTGATATTGTACAAAATACACTATGCCAATTGAAACTTGTTTTAAATGCTAACAAAACAAAACTAATGGTGTTTACCAATTCAATAAAAAACTGAAAGACTGAATCTACCATCTATTGTTACTCTTCAGGGCAAAGAGATTGAGTTTGTTTCCTCATATGAGTACTTGGGTATCTTAATTGATCACTGCCTCTCTTTTAAACCACATATTAAGCACCTAGTTACGAAACTGAAATTGGGTTTTTTTTCTTTTTTTATTCAGAAACAGGTCATACATTTATTTTGAGGTTAAAAGGAGACCTTTCTGCCTGTGCTTGATTATGATGAGGTTTTGTACATGCATGTATCCTCTCAGTGCCTCCATGCAATCAACAATGTTCATCATGGTGGTACACTGAGATTCATTACAAATTGTAGGGCTCTCACTCGCCATTGTACCTTATATGATCGGGTTGGCTGGCCAGCACTGGCCACCCATGGACGTATTAATTAGTATATCCTTATTTGTAAGGCAATTCTTTGTCTGCTTCTGTCATACCTATGCATTTATATATTGCAGAAAACTGCTGGAAGTTATTGTTTACATTTGCAGGATCTTTTTATGCTGTCTGTTCCCAATGCCCGTACGGAAATGGGAAATTAGGTATTCTGCTCCTCCTGTTTGGAACATGGAGTGGGTCTCATTAGATGCCTTAAAACCTATATGAAGGATCTAGAGGCAAACTCAATGGTATGTCTATGTTTTAGCTAGCCTATTTTATATATATTTTTCCTTGATTGTGACATTAATTGCCTTGCTTAAATACCTAGTTGAAAAAAGGGCTTGAAATGTGTGTACGCCACTTTCTAAGCATAAATTGGGATTTATAAAAAAAAAAAAAAAAACTTCTTTACAAAAACTTTGACCCATGCGTACGCACATTATGGAGGCAGAGGGAAATAGTGACCCTGCAGGCAAATTAGTGAAATACAGACAATATGTTCTAATGACAATTTCACTCAATTATTTGGACTCCATATAACATTCGATGCATTTTCATAATGGACTTGGAACATCAGTTCGTCCACACTGATTGATTCAAAGTGTTAAGCAATTCCCCTATTTGTGAAAGCAACGACGCGCAATGGCTGCTTTAGCACTGTTGGAGGGCTTTGCCAATGGCAGGCTTCGGATGGAGAGGGTGTTCAGGGACCACACGGATTTTCTGGCCCAAGATGATGACTGGCTTATGAGCCGATTTTGTTGATTTTGATATCATTGAGCCTCGTCATGGCATCTGTGTGGGATGGCATAATTGGAATGACCCAACGATACATACGGTTTCCCTACACTGCAGGTGAACAAGCCAATGCCAAAGCACAATTTACAGCACGTTCCCAAATGTAATCAGTGCGATCGACTGCACTCATATCACTGTAAAAACACTACACAAGGTAGGGATGTGACAAATAATCAGTTTTTGTAAACTGATACCATCCCACTTTTTAAACTGTTAACTGTGTAACCGACACTGTTCCTATCTTTTTCTTTTTATAAAAACTGTACTGATAAATTGAATGCATTTTGAACTTTATTTTGGGCCATCTTAGCAGTTACACGTCAACACTAAGTTAGATAATAGCCTTCATAGATAATTCTTCATGTTTTCATCCCTCTTTGGCTTCTGCCACACAGACTTGATTGGTGTTAAATCTGTAAATATGCTGCTGTTAAGAACTACAGACAGGGTTGCACACGCCGTTGGGAGTGCAATATTTGCCTGATAATATATCACACTATAACATGTAACACCGAGTCTATTTTACCATAGGCTACTGTTAGAGGATACGAGGAATTGAAGCCAAGCCAGGGGGAATTTATGGCTAGCCAGAATACATTGCAAAGATTTCCTGCCTTCACAAAGCAGCAGAGTGTGTTCTGGTCATTTCAATCAAAGAAGAATATAGCCACAGTCAGCAGAGAAGTCATGTTCTGTAGGTGGGAATGAGCTCTTTACAGTCAGCACAAAAGTCCTGTTCTGTAGGTGGGAATTAGGTGTACTGTACTGTACAGCTCCTCTTCATCAGAGAGTGGGGTAAAATTAAGGATCTGATTTCGAGTTCATAACAGGCAGTGAATAGTGGAGATGGATGGATGAATCCCATCCCTCCCTACCTCCCTGTCAACCTTAATTGTTGTCTTTGTGATTTACTTTGTGTTTCGGTATGCTCATATCCAGTGAATGGTAAATGGTTGGCATTCATATAGCGCCTTTATCCAAAGCGCTGTACAATTGATGCTTCTCATTCAACCATTCATACACACACAAACGGCAATTGGCTGCCATGCAAGGCACCGACCAGCTCCTCAGGAGCAATTGGGGGTTAGGTATCTTGCTCAGGGACACTTTGACACAACCCGGGCGGAGGATCGAACCAGCAACCCTCCGACTGCCAGACGACTGCTCTTACTGCCTGAGCCATGTCACAATTCTGGTCCTCATGTTGACAAATGCCAATAACAGACTCCAAAGCAGAAGTGCAAGACTCCGGTCCAGGAGGGCCGGTCTGCGAGCTAGTTTTTGTTCCAACCACTTACCTTCATTTATTTTTCTGCCAGCTCTACAAATGATATTGGTTCACCCCTGTACTTGAGCACATTAAAGGATACACTTGCAGTCTGAAGTTGTACCTGGTTCATATACAATTGTCTGATCAAGACATCATTTTGCTAATTAAATAATTAAGAGGAAAAGTAGGCACAAAATTCTTAAGTGGAACGGTCCTTGCTGTGCACCCCTGCTCCAAAGGCAATCAAAAGCCAAGAACCAAGACTAGACACTGAAAGCTCTCACCCCTTCACTTTTTGGAGAAATTGGAAAACAAAATGCAATTTCTACACTCAATACCCCATAATGACAAAGTGAAAACACATGTATAAATCTTAATGATTATAAAGAGAATAACTAAGTTGTCTTCTTCCCTACAGTGCTAAAACTCAGAACGCAGTTGTAAAAACATCAGTATGTATGTTGTACCAAACTGTAATATCACTTTAAGGAATCTTCTGCTGCTGTGTTGGCTACCAGTGACGTGCTCCAGTCCACTCTCTCCTCCTCTGACTATTCGCTCATTTGTGCCTCCTCCTCACCTATTCCTCCATTTATTTACACATCCTCACCACTTCTCACTTATATATTTTTGTTTCTAACCGCTCTTCATTGGCAGTTGTGCTTTCTCTTCTATTTCTGTCTGCCTCTTTCTCTCTCCACTTACTTTTAACAAACTCATCTGGAGACATTAGTTAGTTATCGCCGAGCTGGCTAACTTTCTAAATTTCGTTTTAGATCTCTACTGAACCATTTTAATAAACTACTTCACATGCACTGCCGCCTCACAGCAAGGAGGTCCTGGGTTCGAATCGAATCCCCGTCGGCTGGGGCCTCTCTGTGTGGAGTTCGCATTTTCTCCCCGTGTCTGCGTGGGTTTCCGCCGGGAACTCCGGTTTCCTTCCACAGTCCAAAGACATGCAGGTTAGGCTGATTAGAGAGTCTAAATTGCCCATAGGTATGAGTGTATGAGTGTGTGAGTGAATGGTGTGTGTGTCCTGTGATGGACTGGCGACCTGTCCAGGGTGTATTCCTGCCTTTCGCCCAATGTATGCTGGGATAGGCTCCAGCCCCCCTGCAACCCTGTTCAGGATAATGAATGAATTAATGTTTACGGATGTGATGCAGGTTGCGTTTGGTTCGGGGTTTGCGTAGCAGCGGGAAAGTAATGTAATTAAATCTAACTATCTTATTCTTTTGGTGTTTTGTGTGTTCTCCTGCTCCTGGTTATGTAAGAGGTGGCGCGCCTTCAGTCACTGATTTTTCGCTGATTCATAATTTGAGTATTTTATTATCCTCTTCATTCACTACCTCTACCTGAAATTTACACATTGTGATCAGTGCAGACTGCCCTGCATAGTGCTTCTGCTTCGTCATTAGTAACTGTGCTGACCCAATTCTGTACATTGTAACTGTGGTACAAGTGTCCACCTCTCAGCTCCATTGCCCAGTCCAACCAATGCGTTGAATAGCACTTGTGCGGGGCTCATTGGTGATTCTTTTAGTAGGGTTCTCTCACCCCTTATCGTGAGAGTGGCGTAAAAAACCTCAATTACTTTAACTGTAGCTGGCACTCGAGCTACTGCAGGCCAAATACAGAATATGCCGATGTTCGAGTAAGGAAAAAAGGAGAGGGTTTGATGAGTCAACTGACGAGCCCAGGTTAAATCCCCAGGCCCGTTTCAAAGTACAGACTACTTCCAGGTTCTTGACGCATTTATAACACAGACCAAGGAGAGATTAGCTGATGTCTGGGAAATGGCACCAAATATCAAATCCTTAACCCCAAGTATTTCTTCGCCTCAGATTCAATACAATATATAAACGAGCTAGCAGCTTATTATGGTCTGTGAAAGGTCAGGTTTTAGCCTTCCTTGTTGCTAATGACATGAATAGAGCATTCCCAAACCTTGCAACATTGTATCGCATAAAGCTATTGACAACATACCTTCGCTCGACAATGACCGAGGAGCGTCTTTCACAGCTTGCACTTGTCTTTATCGGGAGAAGTGACAAAGAATATTGAATATCTGTAGGCGTGATGCATGTATGGTAGGCTATGGTGGATGTAAAATTAAACTAGACATTTCCTCAAGAAAATGCAGTGTGATTGCGCCAAATTGGTGGAATATTGCTGCTACTGCTAATACTATTGTGTTTAAATATTTTTATTTACAATCTGGTGTACGTTATTGGTCACTGAGTGTATTTGAGCTGTGCTAGAGGGCAGAGGCTATTGTGACATCAAATCGGTGGACAATTGCCAGTACAGTTTAAATATTTGCATTTACAAGCTGGTGTCACAGAGTGTATCTGAACATTTTGATGTATAAATAACCTGTATGTCACCACTGTAGAAACTGAACATTCCTCCATTCATTCCTATTTTTTCCATGGAAAAGCTTAAATATCGAAAAGCTATGAACGAGCACATCATTCATTTAATTATTTCAATAATAACAGGTGATTACTTTGAATGTTACAAAATAGTTGAATAATCGTTGGTGTAGGCCTACTTAATAGGCCTAGCCCTAAACATAGTAATTCATTAATTTACGAATTTCAGCACACCTCGCACTGCTGGTCACTCGAGGTAGCCAGACCGAGTTTTTGGCTGAGCTTCTACATAGCCTTCTACATATAGTGTTTATAAAGAAACTAAAACATGTCTTAAATAATAATAGCTCAAATATATCACTACTACCATAGGCGAAATATCACACCAACCAGTTCACGTTATCTTAATCTGAAGTTACAGGTCTCCAATAGCCTGTGTTTACGTTCTCCCAAACACCAATGGAAATCACTGTAACCACTGTTTGTTTCAACGCTGAATCCGACAGAGAAAGGAACATTATTGCATCCATATCGATTGCATTTTGGGTCATTTAGAGAATGCCAGCCTCACAGAGAGCCTCCATGCAGTGCAGAGATAGAGGAGGAAGAAGCCCATGCCCTAATAAACAAATCAGTTCAAATTGATGCAACATCAGTTCAACTTCCGAGAGGAGCTTAGCAGAGCATTGGTGTCTCTTCACACGGACTGGGAAGAAAAACAAATAGTTTAATTTGTACATAATCATATTAGAGTTATTGGTCAATATCATTAAAGTGAAACATGTATCTTTTATGTAACGCTTTGTTTATTCAAGTAAAGAGTTATCATGACCATATGTTCTTCTCTCTTTAAATGTGATGTTGGTATATTTGAATGTAAACTTAACAAAATGCTTCAGAATAAAGGCATGTATTAAGGATTAATTTATCATTTAAAAATGCACCAGAAGCTTCCAAACTGTGTCAGAAAAAAAGAGGCCAGGGGACATTATCTGAACCCCCCTGGACGGCTACTTTTTCTCTTGGGCCTACTACTTAGATTTTTGGGGAACACTCTGATAATCTGCAAAGACAGCCGTGTAAGATATGTTGCATCAATTTTAAACTATATAATACCATAACAGTCAATTGCAAAATGTACTTATGTTATTAATGTTTGTACTGTACACAAATAAAATGGGTGGCCTGTAGCGTAGCAGTTAGGGAACATGACTGGGACCCACAAGGTTGGTGGTTCAATCCCCAGTGTAGCCACAATAAGATCCACACAGCTGTTGGGCCCTTGAGCAAGACCCTTAACCCTGCATTGCTCCAGGGGAGGATTGTCTACTGCTTAGTCTAATCAACTGTAAGTTGCTTTGGATGAAAGTGTCAGCCAAATGTAATGTAATAATGATGATGGTGCAGTTGCTGCTGCTGGATGCTGAGCTGGAGCAGTCCGAGCGGGTGTCTTGATTTGTGGTGGGCTGCTGCTGTCTGTTGTCTCTGACACTTTCCTCACACATTGTAGCTGGTTCACCACAACCAGCAGAGGCACTGTTGCTAGAAGTTGTAGGTGCGGTGGGTGTACAACCAGGCAGCAGTAAGTGACAGCCCCTTATTATTATGGTGCTTGGCCTACGACCTGCCTGACTGCAGGTCCTGACCCCAGTACCTGCTTCTCTTTCATGCAGCTAATTCAGTGGGTAAACCCTCCACTCTCCTGCTGTGCTGATGTGTCGGTGGAGCCAGCAGTGTTGACCTGGGAGCTTGGCTGATGTGTTGGTGGAGCTAGCAGTGTTGACTGTCAGGTGAGGCTGACTTTCTTGGGCTAGTTGTGGCCTTGATGTGAGCTATTGCTGATAGTATTTATTTGTATTTTTATTATTCCTAAACAATGATTTTCATCCTTGCCTTGCTCAGTTTAGTAATTGTGTGGGATGGCAACGAATGCGACCATTGTTGTTCTGATAATGTGCGCTCCCAGCTGGTCATCCCGTGTGGTGAAACTCGCACAAATGGACTAATTGAGAAACCACCGTCTCGCTTTTTCCCCAAACTCTCTCAGCCATACAAGCTGGGCGCATTCTCAGCCTCTCCGTTTTAAAAAAAGAACTCTCATTCTGATTTTGTTGCTTCCACAAAGACTTTCTAGCTCACTTTGACAAGACAGAGATGTTTAGTTCTTTTGCTTTTAATATCAGGAAATGTGCAACCAAATCCTGGCCCTGTGTTGAACTGTAGCACCCCAGTTGATTTGAAATGTAGGTCCGGTCTTGGTGTTATTCAATTGAATGTACGCAGTTTACTTCCGAAATTAGACATAATCCGAATCTGGGCTAAATCTACGGATGCTGAACTTATGGTGTTATTAGAAACATGGCTTTGCAAAAATATTTGAAATCAGCATATTTCTTTTTTTTTTTTCCAGATTTTTTCCTTTTTCTCCCCATTTGGTAGCCAATTGTACCTCGTCTGATTAAATTGGAGGTAGTCGTATTAGATGTACCGCCCGTACCCCGTCCCTCGGCGGCCCGAAGGAGAACGACACGCCTTCTTCAAGCCGTCTCGTCTCGTGCCCGTTGCCGTGATTCCGAGGCGCCCGAGGTGCTTATTGTGCGGCGATCTAATAACCCTGCCAAGTCCCTCCCTCTGGAGCAGCGAGTCAATTATTGCTGCCCCACGTGAGCCGGCCAAACTTGGCTTTTGGCAGGACCGAGAATCGAACCCCGGTCCCCGGTGTGCAACTGCAGCAAAAGCATATTTCTAATAATGGCTACAATGTTTTCTGTACCGACTGACCCAAGAGAGGGGGTGGTATAGCGATCTTTCCAAATTTGTTTGCAAACATTTACATTTTTTGCACTAAATCTTGAAATAGCTAAAGAACATGGTATTACTGTTGTTGGTTGCTATAGACCCCCTTCTCCCACCAACAATAGTCTATCCTCTGCACTATAGCAAAATTACTTGATTGAGCTGGGTTACGACCAGTGTCTGATGATTTTAAATCTCTGAGCTACTCTCATTGACTTAATACTGACAAATGTTCCTCACAAATTTTCTGATATTAGTGTTTTCTGCAATGACCGAAGTGACCACTGTGCTGTTGCTGCTGTTAGAAATACTAAGATCCCAATGACAAAACTGTGCATTATTCATAAGAGTAATCGAAGGCGTTATATTTACATGATTTCCTTTTAATTGGAGCAGGATAGAACTAATCCCTGACGTTGAAACATCCTGGAAATTATTTAATGATGGGTTCATTTCAGTCATAAATAGACAGGCCCCTTTCTGCATGAATTAAAAAGCCTCAATCAAATCCCTACCTAAGTCTCCAAGGTTAAGCATCTTTAGTCTTTCTGAATAACTTTTATCTTTTATACATTGTCTGAACCTTTTCCAGCACCTCTATGTCTTTCTTATAGTGCAGTCCCAGAACTGCACACAGAAATCAAAGTATTTTCTAACAAGGGCATCGTATAAGGCGAGTATAACTTTCTTTGGATTTATACTCAATACTCTTGGCTATGTATCCTAGCGTCCTTTTGGCCAGCATCACTGCTACCGCACATTGACTAGGACCTGAAATGCTTTGATCAACTATTACCCGTCTCTTTCAACTTAAACACCTTCCAATACCGTACCACCCATAAAGTAATCATGCCTTATGTTTTTATTTCCCACATGTAATAGAATGTAACTAAATGTAAAGTTCTATTTAATTTGCCAGGTTTCCACCCACTGTCTTGTGTGTCTTGTGTGTGATATGCTTTTTACCAGAGCCAGAGCAATGGCAGTGGTGGAACAGAAGCCAGCTGGGCTCACAACCTAAAATTCCAACTCACCCTGAAATGTTACTACAAGAGTCTCCAGCAACGCCCAGGACCCCCCTCACCACCCAGCCCACCTCAGGCACATCACACCCAAAAAAGGACCGGGATCCAACCTCACCTGGCCCCCCAGCACCCGCCAATCTGAATGCACCACCCCAACCAAGCACACTACCGCCCCCCAGGCCCACCACCCCAACCAAGCACACTGCCTCTCAGTCCCACCAGCACAGCCAAGCACACTGCCTCTCGCAGACCCACCAGCCTTGGCCCGACTCACCCCCCCAGGACCCCGCCCCACAACACAGCCCACACAGCTACGCTGAAGCCCTGCGAGGCCCAAATGACTCTGACTACATGGGTGAGATCAAACCACTGCTCATGTACATCTGTACAAAGCTGATTGGATAGAGGAAAAAAATAAATAAATAAATAAAGTGTTTCTATTTTTTTATAAATTAATATTGTCATATTCTTTAAATACATATATATTGTTGATAAAGGCAGAGTTAAACAGGTTTATATCCCTTCAGCCTGAATATAATACATTGTTTATTTTCTATATTGTTCGTCTCATCCAAAACAATTGTGATCATTAACAGTTACCACAGTATGAAATCTATTTTGATTAGCGTGTGGAATATCCAGGGACTGAGCTCTTCAATTTTTGGTTCAAAGAGCCAGGCCCTGGCTCAGATACTGTCAAATTAAAAACAGAGACCCCTTAAACCCTGATTTGCGCCTCTGTTACTGTGAGACACTAAAGCACTACAAACACACGTTCAGAACCAAAAAAGCCTTATATACCCAAAAACAACTGACACTAATTGAGGCATTAATGGATTAATACTAGTGGGGGTTGGTGGGTTACCATGCACTGAACATTACTGCTGCCCTAGAGGTGTGGAGAATAGTTTTTTAAAAACTAAATAAAAACTTGTTGAGATTACAGGATGAGCCTAGAATCCCCTTTCTCCCCCCTAAAGCACATGAGCTGTGCTCTATGTTTTGACATGTTGATCCGTCAGATTACTCTGCCTTTCACTTTCAACAAATTCATCATTTATTTGACAGTTTATCTTTGGAAATATGAATAGTAAATAAAATAAAACGTATAAGTGAACATTAAATGGGGGCACAAGCTAGATTCAGATATTATAATCAAATTTTCAGTTGCCTGACAATTATATTGCACTGACTAGAATGATAAAGTATGAAAATATGCAGTCAATCACCTACATGAATAATGACAATACTCACATGGCCTTCCTGCAGTTCCTGACTGCTGGTACCAGTCTGTGACGACCTGCATCTGATGTGTTGTAGGTCTTCAAGTCAAACTCATCTAGGATCTCCTCTGACATCAGTAACACAAAGGCCAGAGCTGAACATTGGTGAGGTTCCAGCTCTTTATCAGAAAGTTGTCCTGATCTCAAGGAATTCTGGATTTCCTCCACTGCAGAGTTGTCATTCAGTTCATTCAGACAGTGGAACAGATTGATGGTCCTCTCTGCGGAAGATTCGGATTTAACCTTCATCTTAATGTTGTGGACTGTTTGCTGAATGCTCCATGGTCTGCTTTCTGTCCATGTCTGTCGGTCTGGTACAGGGGATCTGCTTTCTGTCTGTGTCAAAAGTCATCCTAAGAGGGGCTGAATGGAGTCTAGAGAGAGGCCGAGAAGGAATCGGAGGAAAAGGTCCAGGTGTCCATTCTCACTCTGTAAGGCCTGATCCACTGCAGTCTCATTTAACTCAGACAGCAGCACTCTGCCACTGTAAGATTTTGATTCTTCTGCTCTGAGCACATTTCTGTTCTCATTTACACATGAATGAAACACAAACAAGGCGGCCAGATACTCCTCTATGCTCAGATGCACAAAGCAGTAGACCTTCTCCTGACCCAACCCACGCTCCTCTTTAAAGATCTCTGTGCACACCCCAGAGTACACTGAAGCTTCACAGACATCAATGCCACTGTCTCTCAGGTCCTCTTCATAGAATATCAGATTGCCCTTTTCCAGCTGTACAAAAGCCAGCTGCCCCAGTTTCAGGATGATTTCTGTATCTGATGCTGACATCTTTGGGTTTGATGCTGACATCTTTGTGCCACGATACTTCAGATTCTTCACATTAGTCTGAATGAGCAGGAAGTGTGTGTACATTTCAGTCAGAGTTTTGGGCAGATCTCCACTCTCTACTTTACCCAACATTGTCTCCAGAACAGTAGCAGAAATCCAGCAGAAGACTGGTATGTGACACATGATGTAGAGACTCTTGGATGACTGGATGTGTGAGATGATTCTGCGGACCTGCTTCTGATCTCCGATTCTCTTTTTGAAGTACTCCTCCTTCTGTGGGTCATTGAACCCTCGTACCTCTGTTACCTGGTGGATGCACTCAGGAGGGATCCGATTGGCTGCTGCAGGTCGGGAGGTGATCCAGAGGAGAGCAGAGGGAAGCAGATTCCCCTGAATGAGGTTGGTCAGCAGCACATCCACTGATGATGACTCTGTTATATCACAGCAGATCTCATTGCTTTGGAAATGTAGAGGAAGTCGACATTCATCCAGACCATCAAAGATAAACACAACTTTGACTTCATCACCTTCAACACTTTTGATCTCTTTCAGTTGTGGAAAGTAGTGCTGCAGAAGTTGCATCAGACTGAATGCCCTTTCCTTTTTCAGATTCAGATCTCGGAAAGGAAGAGTGAAGATTTAATCAACTTCCTGATTGGCTTTTCCTTCTGCCCAGTCCAGAATGAACTTCTGCACAGAGACAGTTTTCCCAATGCCAGCGATGCCCTTTGTAAGCACAGTTCTGATGCGTTTCTTCTGTCCAGTTAAAGGCTTAAAGATGTCATTGCAGAGGATTGGAGTCTCCTGGGTGGTTTGTCTCTTGGATGCTGTCTCAATCTGTCTGACCTCGTGCTCATTATTAACCCCCCCACTTCCCCCCTCTGTGATGTAGAGCTCTGTATAGATCTCATTGAAGAGAGTTGTGTGGCCCTGCACTGCTAAACCTTCAAATATGTATTCAAACTTCTTCTTCAGATGGGTTTTCAGTTCCTGCTGGGCTCTTTTAATGGATTCATCTGAAGAGAGGAAATATGAGAAATAATTGTATTTAAAATAAGATAAACATTTCCCATTCAATAACCGATTAAGAAGAAAAGCCAAAAAAAAAAGCAGTCAGTTTTCAAAGTATTTTACACACATTACAGTGCTGCATACCTTTAACAGTGTAACACCTCTCACAGTATTACAGTCCTCCCAATGATAATCAATAACAAATAAAACTAATGAGCAAAATCTACATACTGTTACACTTGTACAATAAGAGTGAAAAAAAAACGATGAAGATGAACTGACAATGGCCTCAATTGTCCTTTTCCATGTCATTTCTCAGGTTTATGCTGTGGATCCTTGTGGTAAATACCGTCTTCAAAGGTTACATGGTAATTCAAAAATCTATTCCACCCTGAATATTAACTCAGGGCAGTCTGTCTGATGGGACAGTGCTTTAGTTACTGCACAAACTCAGGACAGTCTGTCTGATGGGACAGTGCTTTAGTTACTGCACAAACTCAGGGCAGTCTGTCTGATGGGACAGTGCTTTAGTTATCTGACTTTTGAGCACTAAGTTCCTGCATTAAATCCCCTTCAGAGACATTTAATCTTCTGTGCATTTATCTTCTGTGCAATCACTACTTGAGGCGATAATTTCATCTCAATGCCATTGTGAACATATTGTTCCTGATGTTTTTTAGATGTAAGATTATCAAGGTAAAGCATTATCATGAAAGTGTGAATTCTATGAATCAGAAGACTGCACTGTGAGATCTCATGTCAGTACTCTAATGGACACAGTAGCAATGAGAGAAACTTACTGCACTGCTCTCTCTCCAGTGAGTCAGCGAGATCCTTCTGCTTCATGTTCCTCAAAATGTGGAGTGTGATCTTCAGAGACCTCTCACTGCCACAGGTCTCCAGCATCTTCTCAACAATATATAGGACCTCAGGATCCTCCTGCTCTCTCTCACTGCATTCTGGGTAATCATGGCTTTGATGACTCTTGAGCGATTCCTTCATCTTCATGAACTTCTCCAGCACAGAAGGATCTTCAGACAGAGTCTTAACGCATTCTGGGCAGTCCTGACTCAGATGGCTCTGAAACAGTTTCAACTTTCCATTCTTCTTCAGCCTCAACAGAGTGCGCCGGAGAGACTGAAATAAACACATGAAGAGGTGTGTTGTATCAGTGTGAAATAAACACATGAGACCAGCAAAAGGAGTCTGAACTTTGAGATCGATGCAGGGCCAGGACCACTGCAGAACTGGATTTGAGATTTAGGTGTGTTGCTGTTGTCTTTTCTGGCCTTAAAAAGTAGCACATTAGCACTAGCGCTTCATGTGCACAGCTGAAAGCTTCACCTGCTGTTTCCACTCAGGATTCTCTTCCCAAACATCTATGATTTTTAATTTCATGTCATTTTTTACTTCCTTGTGCCAAACGTTTGTGCCAAAATGTTTGAACGTTCACTGTCACGGACCAGCGCCGCGACGAGACTAACACTATTCCAGACATGCAACACAAACACCGCAACACAACACACTTTACATTTTAAACTGAACGGTAAAAAACAACGCACAGCAAGTGCATTTAAAAATGTTTTACCGCATAAAACAAAAGGTTTACCTGGGTCCGTTCAATCCTGGTGTCACAACCAAACAGGAAGTGAAGGGAACCAGGTGGTATTTATGGAGGGTGGTTAGCGGGAACTACCACCTGTTTGATTTAGGTAAGGGGGGAATTTGAATGGTACATAAATGATTGTTTTCATTTCTGTTTAGTACCCCCTTGTTTAACTGTTTGTTATTATTGTTATGGCCATGTTTTTATGTACTGTTTGATCATTTTCTGTTTCATTTTGTTAATTTATTGTATTTATTTTTTGTGCGTGGAAGGTGCCAGGTGGGAGGGGCTATGCCCATTTATAGCTCCAGGAGAGAGCTGAAGGGAGAGATTTTCTTTTGTTTGAGACTTGAAGTTGGTGTGCTGTGTAATGGGCCTACTTTTTAGGCATAGCCAAAGTACATGCCATTTTCATAAGCATTTTCTTTTATTTGTGTTGTAAAGTTTTTCTTCTTAGTTTATGATTGTTATTTTTGTTGTCACTAAATATTTCTGCACCACCACCATTGCACCTGTAAATAACATACACCTTCAGCACCTCATCCTTCGTCCTTCGTGTCTTCCACCCTCGGTGCACCCTAACATTCACATTAAATGTTTAAATGAAAAGCGAGTTGATTGCATGCATGCATGAGATGTGGATGGTTATGAGTAATATTTGGCAAAGGTGGAGCATGTTATTAATGTTAAGTACAAAAAAGGCACTTTTTTTCATGATATCCAGTGGGGTCCAAAAGTCTGAGACTATTTTTCATCTTTTTGTGGAAATTAAGTTTTCAGATTTTGAACATTTTAAATCAAAATTACTTCAAAGTTATGCAAGAACTACTTGAAGACCAAAGAAGAGCAAGGATTGCTGCATAATCCACAATCACCTGACATCAACTTCAATTTATGGGGACACTTGAAGACTGACAGAAACCAAGCATTCAGTAACATCACAAGATGCTCTTTGAAACATTGTCAAATAATGCTGAGATAACATGGATCATCAGGTTTTGCACAAATATGTGGAGTCCAAGACAGCTCATGTGCATGTTGCAATTAAAGCTGGGGGACATACCAAACACCAAGAAATTGTGAAATGTGTGTAAATTTCAAATTCAACTTTTCACTCAAATTGTTATGCTGATAATATAATTTGTAATGAAAACATTTGTATTTAAAAAGAAAATCATGCAAAATAGAAGCATTACATACCACTATATGTTTTAGATAGATTTACAGTACACAGAAAATAACTGATTTATAAATAATGAAGTTCTGAGGAAGATCTCACACCTGTTTTGGGGGAGATAATTTATCTGAACTCTTCTCTTCCAAAGAGCTGGACTCCAGTGATTGCAGGATCCTGAGAGCAAAACACAGAGAGATCTTCCAGTTAAACTCACCCTCTGACTGCAGCTCTAACTCACAGCACATCTGAAGATGACAAAATAAACACCATTTACACCTGAAATTTGCCAGTGATATTTAAATATAATAAAACTATTGCATCAATTTGAACATGTTTAATTACCTTTGATCCCCTGTGACCTCTCCTCTGAAGTCGAGTGGATGATCCATTGAATGATCACTCTTCATAGACAGACAGCTGGGTACAGGTGACCCTGCTCTTTCTACCTGGACCCTGTGAACAAAACATGGAGACAGAGCTTCCAGTTAAACTCATCCTCTGACTGCAGCTCTAACTCACAGCACATCTGAATATAAAATATCCACCTACACCTGAAAGGTGACAGTGACATTGAAGTGTAATTAAACAGTAGTGTCGATTTGAACCTGATTAATTACCTTTGATCCTCTGTGTCCTCTCGTCTGAGCTTGAGTGGTGGTTCCATTGAGGGATCACTCTTCATAGACAGACAGCTGGGTACAGGTGACCCTGCTCTTTCTACCTGGACCCTGTGAACAAAACATGGAGACAGAGCTTCCAGTTAAACTCATCTTCTTACTGCAGCTCTAACACACAGCACATTAAATATCTGAGTCGTGCATTTATACCTCTTTCTGTCAGTGCTGAGGGTTCCACCTTTGCTCTCTGGCTCCTCTGAGAGACTCATTTTAGAAACAGTGCCCCCCATCTCAGGAGACTGGAACACGTCAGACCAGACTAGACCACATGTGGGTTCTGACCCAAATCAGCCAACCTGTAAACACACAAAATGAGAACACACTGAACACACATATAGATACACTAATACAAACAGACAAGCACATACACAATATAGCACAGTGTTGACAGGAAGCAGTCTGGAATTTAAATGGTCCATAAACCTATACTCCACATCCATCCATCCATGATCTAATACATTCACTTCTGGTCAGGGTCATGGGGGGGCTGGAGCCTATCCCAGCATGCACTGGGTGAGAGGCAGGAAAACAAATCCATCACAGGGCAATGTACTATACAGTCACCTCAGTAATGTGGGACCATTGTAGGAACTACAACTTCCACATTCCCACAGGACAATTCCGCGACGTCTACCCCGCATGACGTCTAGCTTGGTTCAGCCAATTCCGTAATGGCGGGAGCAATACACTTTCCCGTATAAGAGCAAAACACGTTCTCGGGATCTCTCTCTTCTGCTTCTTCTCTCCTCTTCACTCTCTTCGCCCACTTCTGCGACGCACCTTTTTTGGCCATTCGCTTCAGCTCATCTGCTCCGAGACTCGGACAGAGGCTGAATGCTGCACAGCGCACTACCAGGCCTACGGACACACCCAGTTACCTTGCAGTAACTTCTTGGCCTATATCGAGTGGAAACTGGTGTAAGTGGAACGCTACATCAGTTTACTCCTGCAAAGCTAACCAACGAACAACAGCAACAAACTTTTCCACCCGGAAAAGGGAACATCCTTCCAGCAACCGAGCGGACCAGACGACAACGCACGGCTAAGACGCCCCAGCCTGCGCATCTCTCCAGGACACACATTCACAGCACCATCGCGGCTCCTACAGGGACAGCACGTCTTTTGGATCCAATGCGTATGGACTCAATAAGAGAACAAACATTCAGGCATAGCCAGTGTTTAGTTTAGTCTTAACTGTTTTTGTGAATCTGTGTTTCCATATTTGCCGTCTTATCATTGGAATGTATTTTGTTAGCTATATATGTACGTGAATTGATTCGCCGTCTTTTGCGCATATATAGAGTAAATTACGCAAGTAGTCTTCTCACAGCTAACAATAACTAACACACCCAGAACTCTAGCTTACCCAAGCTAGCTACTCCCACTTTTACCTTTCCTTTGTTCAAGCCACACACGCACACACACATACCCAACTAAATTTCCTTACTAACTTCCCGTTAGTGTATCTGTTCTGTGTTTTACGTTTGTTTAATAAATATATATCTATAAATAAATATATTTTATTAAACCCCGGTGTCCGTTTTGGAATCACATAGACATGAGAGCCGAGTTAAAGCAGTCTTTCGAAGAACTTCCAACCTTCAGGTTATCGGTATGTTTAATCATTAATATTGGTTATTTTAATTATGAATTAAAATACTAAATTTGTGGTTAGATATTTCTGATAATAGTAATTTTGAGACCGATTACTTACAAGCAATATGAAATCAAAGCTAATCTACTGATAAATTCCACAGCTATTTAAGACAAATGTTCAATCACTCTATAGGTATGCAACCAGTAGAAGGGATTAACAGGTAACAGACAAACAAACTGGCTCAAGCCCTAACCCTTGCTGTTCAAATGAGCAATTTAAAAATCAACGTTACCGCGTCTAGCGGAAAGTCCGCAGCGATACTAAACACCTGGGGCCTCATTTATAAACGTTGCGTAGGCACAAAAGAATGCGTACGCCACTTTCTAAGCAAACATTGGCATTTATAAAAAACGAACTTGACGGGATAATGTGCGGTTCTCCACGGAAACTCTGACCCATGCGTACGCACATTACCTGGAGAAATGAGAAACTGTGCCTTTAATGCTCGTGACGTGGGCCCAGGAAAACGGGAAGTGAAACAGGATGTAAAAAGGTATAAAGATTTGCCGGGAGTTGTGGCTGGGTATGGCTGCTGTAAGGACGTGCTTCGTCCCTGTTATACTTATTAAAGTGTTGTATTGTTGAATCTCGCTATACGGGTTCTCTCCCTTCCTAAGTGCAACACAACATTTGGTGACGAGAGAAGTACACTTTGTTGTACGTCGCTCTGGATAAGAGCGTCTGCTAAATGTAATGTAATGTAATGTAATGAAATATTACCTCTCACGTATCATATACGAAGAGTTAATTTGCAAAAACGGATAAAAGCCTCTCTTACAACGAATAAACAAACAGCTGTTTGATTGATGCTCCCTGGAGTGCCCAAAAAATATGATTTAGGATGATAAATATAAACGGAGATGTTGTAAAAGAATCCCTCAAATATGTAGACGAATTGTTAAACAATACTTCATGTTATTAAATGTATTCTCATAAATAATATGGTGAACAGTCGGACAAATTGCGCTGCACTGATGCCGTTTACAATGCGTCAGTCGGGCAGATACGAGCATAGTTTCATATATTGTTATCATTCATATATTCTGTTTTATAATGTGTTTGTTATAAATTTTTGTTCGTTTTATCTCTTAATTTTGTAACTGTTTTCAATGGTGCTAGACAAATAACGTGTATTATTATTATTATTATTATTATTATTATTATTATTATTATTATCATCGTCATCATCACATTCGTTGTGCAGAACTGTTCGTCATTTACAATCATCCATCCATCCATTATCTGAACCCGCTTATCCTGATCAGGGTCGCAGGGGGGCTGGAGCCTATCCCAGCATACATTGGGCGAAAGGCAGGAATACACCCCGGACAGGTTGCCAGTCCATCGCAGGGCACACGCACCATTCACTCACACACTCATGCCTACGGGCAATTTAGACTCTCCAATCGGCCTAACCTGGATGTCTTTGGACTGTGGGAGGAAACCGGAGTACCCGGAGGAAACCCACGTAGACACGGGGAGAACATGCAAACTCCGCATAGAGAGGCCCCGGCCGACGGGGATTCGAACCCAGGACCTCCTTGCTGTGAGGTGGCAGTGCTACCCACTGCACCATCCGTGCCGCCCATTTACAATCAATCAGGATAATTCCCACACCTGTAGCTTTTCAGAGGCAATCAAATGGCTGAAATCCCTTTTCTTGGCCTTCTTTTCAGCATTTGCCATTGTCGTCTTCGTGAAATGCATATTCATTAGGGGTGTTTCACTGCCTATTTATAGGCAACTGTGGGCGGGACATGAAGCTGGCAAAGTTGCGCCACATTTAGAGTTGATTGTGATTTATAAAGGAAAACTGGCGTGGGACGTGCGTATGCACTGTTTTATAAATCAGAATATTGTTTTGCGTACGCACGTCCTAGGTTTCATGCTTACGCAACCTTTTGACGTGAATCCTAAGCACAGTTTTATAAATGAGGCCCCAGGTCAGAATGATGCACTTACTTACTTACGTACACAGCTACATACTGCCACCTTGTGGTACAAACAAAAAACGGCGTCTAATACAAATAACCACAATTCTTGCTCCTAAAGTGGCTGCTGAATTGAATATGATTGAAACAAGTAAGAATTACATGGAATATGATTCAACAGGACATGAGTCGTTGTGAATTGGGACTGGTTAGAGTTGCACATCAAATATGAACCCTGAAACTTTTTTTTTTTTAACATGCTCCTGTAAACGGAAGCTGTTGGCTCATTTCAAATAATAGAAACTATGAAACTATGAAAGCTCCACACATGAATTAGCAAACTACCACCAAATTTAACATAGCAGAAATCAATTTAAGGTAATTTGTCTTAGTTCTTACTCTCACCTAACATGGAGGAACAACACAAAAACCAACAATAGCATGCCACGTTCTGTACATTCTGCCCAAATTCTACATTTGATCACAAATCCAAACTGTCTGATAAGTAGAGCAAAAATAAAAACAATGACATTCCACACAAGGTTCATACAAATGTTTGATAATGTATATCCAAATCCAAAAATGTTATTCTATCCATAAGCCTCAATTCAAGATAAATAGGCTTCTATTGGTCTATTATTGGTGGGTGGGAAAACTCACTTATTCTGAACAGGGTTGCAGGGGGGCTGGAGCCTATCCCAGCATACATTGGGCGAAAGGCAGGAATACACCCTGGACAGGTCGCCAGTCCATCACAGGGCACACACACCATTCACTCACACACCCACAGGCAATTTAGACTCTCCAATCAGCCTAACCTGCATGTCTTTGGACTGTGGGAGGAACCCCACAGACTAAAAACAGACCTTTTCAAACTGTACCTTAGTCCTACCTCCTGATTCCCCCCCCGCCCTTTCCAATATCCCTATCCCTCTTGTCTAACCAAAAAAAAGAAAGAATTCAATTGAATTGCACTTATGATGACTGTATGTTTAGAACAGCACTTCATGTGTATTTTACTTGTGATGGATGTGTTGCTTTAACTTGTGGAAGTACCTATGCACTTGTAAGTCGCTTTGGATTAAAAGCGTCTGCCAAATGACTAAAATGTAAATGTGAAATGAACCCGGAGTAAACCCATGCAAACACGGGGGGGAGGGGACATGCAAACTCCACTATTTTTTTTCAATGGCTTCCAGGTCACATGGCCCATTGACACAAAACAGCATAGTTGCCACATGAAGCATTATTGCTACATAGAACATAATCCCAAAAGGCTTGAGGATCACCCAGGTGCTTTTTTTGCAATTGTGAGACAAGCACTGATGTTATCTTGATAAGCAGTGGTTTCCACCTTGCTACTTATTGAATGCTTATGAATCCCTTATTGTGCAGTCGTGGACACAGACATTAGCTGAAGCTAGAGATGCCTTGGATGTTCTTCTGGGATCATGTGTGACTTCCTGGATGAGTTTTCACTGCGCCCTTGGAGGAATTTTAGCAGGCCAGCCACTCCCAGGAAGATTCCCCACTGCTTCAAGTGTTCCCATTTGGAGATAATGGCACTCACTGTAGTTAGGAGTCCCAGAGCCTTAGAAATGGCCGTGTAATCCTTTCCAGACCTGATTAACTTTTTCTCAACTCTTCTGGAATTTTCTTTGATCACGGCATTCCAAACCTATGAATGTCTGAATTAAAGCAGTTCTGCAAAGAAAAGGGGGATAATATTCCTCCACAGCGATGTGAAAGACTGATATCAAATTACAGGAAGTACAAAAGATGGTGCAACCAGCTAGTAAGATTAAGGGTACAATTACTTTTGCACAGTGGTGACCTGGGTGTTTAATTACTTTTTTCATGATATAAATAAAATAAAATATTGATTTAAGAATTAAACTGGCGGCACAGCAAGGAGGTCCTGGGTTCGAATCCCCGTCAGCTGGGGCCTCTCTGTGTGGAGTTCATGTTCTCCCCGTGTCTGCGTGGGTTTCCTTTGGGTACTCCGGTTTCCTCCCACAGTCCAAAGACATGCAGGTTAGGCTGATTGGAGAGTCTAAATTGCCCGTCGGTATGAGTGTGTGAGTGAATGGTGTGTGTGCCCTGCGATGGACTGGCGACCTGTCCAGGGTGTATTCCTGCCTTTCGCCCAATGTATGCTGGGATAGGTTCCAGCCCCCCTGCGACCCTGTTCAGGATAAGCGGGTTCAAAAATGGATGGATGGATGGATGGATGGAATTAAACTGCTATTGGCAATAAAAACAGTTGGGATCAATAGTCAAATTATTTCATATTGGTTTTTAGTGACTTGGTTTCGTGGTTGGGAAGCTATTGAAAAAATATTTGTATTTCATGAGCAAATTAATCTTCTACTTTTTGAACTAATTCTTATTTCAATATACACTCAGTGAGCACTTTATGAAGTATTTATTAGACTTGTTTTTTTAGACTTCTACTGCTGTAGCCTATCCACCTAGAGTTATGATGTGTTGTGTGTTCAGAGATGCTCGTCTGCATACCACTGTTGTAATGTGTGGTAATTTGTATTACTGTCACCTTCCTGTCAGCTTTGACCAGTCTGGACATTCTCCTCTGACGTCTCTCATTAAGAAGGCCTTTCTGTCTGCAGAACTGCTGCTCACTGGATTTTTGTTTTTGTTTTTTGCACCATTCTTTTCAAACTCTAGAGACAAGTGTGAGTGAAAATCCCAGGAGATGACCAAGTTATTTTCGTAGTGCTCCTCCAGAGGGGTTTTTGTTATTTATTGTTTTTATTTTTTCTGGTAAAATACATTGGGTCTCATTCATGAAACGTGAGCTGAACGAATTTGTGTGTAAAATGCGAGTAGAGGGAAATTTACGGGTTTTTGGCATTCATCAATATTTTAGTAGCTCCGATCTTTTCGTAGCTACTAACAAAATCTACACCTGCTGCTGACCACGCGTAGTGCTTGTGTAAATTCAAGAATGCACATAAATAATGCTTGTCACTATTGGAAATTTACGTTTTTATTCATATTGCGCTCTGTTATGTAAACAATACGCAGATGCCTTTGAAACACGTGATATGAACATGACAATTAAATATATAATACATTTAGTTAAATTAGTTGGCAATTAGCAGGTTTAAGATCCAGATTAGGTTCATGATTGTGAATTATCTATGAAAATCAACTCAATAGATTACACATTCTTTGTGATGCATTTGCTTACATAAACCGGAAAAACTTTCATTCCGTTAATGTGCAACCGATCTGTGAGGCACACGCTGCTGCTCAGGCCGTTGTGGAGCGGACAAACGGGGTCTTGAAGGCAAGATGGATCTGCCTGGACAATAAAGGTGGTACCCTTCTTTATGCACCCGTGAAGGTGTGCAAAATAATATTAGCCTGCTGTGTCCTGCACAATGTGGCCATTAAACAGGGCCTTCCCCTGCCTGAAGTCCCCAATGCAGAGGAACAACTGCCTCCGGAACCAGCTCTTGGGCCTCGAAATGCGGCTGCTATACAGGCACGCCAGCGACTTGTAGAGCAATTTTAAGGCAAGTGTTGCTAAGACTGAATAAGCTGTGCACATTTTAGGCTGACAAGCTTTGCAAAAAGTTAGTTTCATTTGTATTTTGTTTTATATTTATATACAACATCCTGTTTCAGTAGGCTACCTCAGTTCATTTTCAGGTCATGCTCTTTAAAATGTATACAAATAGGCTATATTTAATTATCAGAGTAAAAGAGAGTAGCTTGATTATCTTGTAGTAAATAAGTGTTTTCCCAGGATAAACACAGACATCACACAATACTGACAACATAACACTTTATTGTTGAGGACGCAAAAGTGTCTTGCAGATTTCCTTCAAGCTGGTGTTAATTTCTTGGAGGGGCGTGTTGATTTGGTTGACTGCTGTAGTAGACTTTCTTGATTCCTCGGAACCTCATCCGTAAGGACAGCCGGATCACCTCGGTACCTGGGTGCAGCAGGAGCAGCAGCGGCGGCAGCAGGTGGTGGAGCCACATCATGGGAGGAGCACTCGCCAGCTAGAAATATGACACAACGTTTGTTTTTTTTCGTTTTATGTGTGGCTCTTTTTTAATTTGAAAGAAACATTAAATAAATCTTATTTGAAAAATGTTTAATTTACGTTGGCTGCAGACTCACTTATTTTTAAATTACATTACGTTACATTACGTGGCATTTAGCAGACGCTCTTATCCAGAGCGACGTACAACAAAGTGCAAATCAAACACAAGAACACGTGCAAAAGTGGACCTGAGAGGACAGTACAGTTCCGAGTCCTAGTGTAAACATACAGAAATTCAGAACCCTTGAAGAGTTGTTTGGAGCTGTACAGTATAAAACAGAGCTTTAGGCTATTAAGATTCAAATAATTTGAAGACGATGCATACAAAACTGAAGTGGGCTATACGCGATCCGTATCCTTTCTTGAAATGAATGTTAAATAGCTCTACATTCCGACACTGATATCCATTACGCACCATATCGCACAATATAACATTACTGGTTTCCCGTTTCCACTTCCATTCAATCCGAAGATAAACCCCCACAAATGTTCTGTTTGTTTGGTGGGACTGTACGACCTAGGTCAAACTATACTAACCACTAAGCTATCAGTGATGGTTTTCAGAATGTATTATGATACAACAATTATCACCTTACCATCTGGGTTTGATGTTGTCTCCAGTGGAGGCATGTCGGTGTCTCCGTCAGGTATAATTCCTGACAGAGAGGTCTCCCCAATAATGCCAGCGATGCGCTCGTCAGCAGGTGATATTTGTGCCTGTGAGCCTCCTCCTCCTGTGGCTGATGCATGTTTTTTTTGTGTGCTTATGCGTTTCTTTTCCTCCAGTTTCATGTCAAACCATTTACGTTTAACCTCGGATATGGTTCTATTGTCTACAGAGGCAACATTAACAGCATCTGTCACCTCCTTCCAGGCCTTCGCTTTGCCTGTCCCTGTCACAACACCACTACTAATAGAAGAAAATAAAATATTTTTTACCCAATAAAAAATATTTCACCCAAGATGATTTCGATCTCCGCTTCGGAATTTTTTATTTATTTTATTTTTCCTCTCTCTCTTTCCTTGCGCCATGATGACTGACAGGTCGACTGGATGCGTCTACACCTCCTTATATGGCAATCATTGTCTATTCATGGGCGGGGATTTATGCTAATTGCTGATTACCGGGAGCGCGCTTTCACTTTACGATGGATTGGCATTCATGATCATACACATGTGTTTACGATCAGATCTGGGTTTCCCGCGGCGTTCATGAATCCGGAGTAGGTTTTTAGTAGCGTGGACGTTTATGTGGAAATCTGCACATAGACTTACTAACGTTTCATGAATGAGACCCATTGGCTTTAAAGTGTTCCTCGTCATTTTTTTCGACGCCAAGAGGGTGTAGGGAGCACAGGTCACTGTTGCTAAACCTCTTTTAGCCTTTTATAGCCATACTATACAAACATACAGGGTGATAGACATAGACAGGGGCTATACTATACAAACATACAGGGTGATAGACATAGACAGGGGCTATACTATACAAACATACAGGGTGATAGACATAGACAGGGGTAATACTATACAAACATACAGCATACAGATATTCTAGCAGACTCAGGTAGGGGTCTTTGTTCTCGGCTCTGGCTCTGGCTCCATCCAGCATGCGTTTGGCTGTCTGGACAGTCCTCTCAGTGAGGCCCTTGCTCTGTGGGTAGTGGGGGCTTGCAATTGAAATTGTACTTCCCTCTAGGGTCTTTCAGCGAACTTATCCCTGGTTATGGGTATGCACTTTGTTGTACGTCGCTCTGGATAAGAGCGTCTGCCAAATGCCAATAATGTAATGTAAATGCTTGTGGTGGTGTGAGTGAAACCCCATGTCTCGGCCAAGTGGCAGAACTCGCTTGAACTGTAGCACGGTCCATTGTCACTGATGACGGACTCAGCCACCGCTGCCTTTAGTTTCATGCTGACAGCTGATGAGGTGCAGCTATGTAGCCTCTCCACCTTGTGAGTACTGGGACCTTTCAAGTGAAAACCTTTTGGGGAAGTGAGGTCATTTTGGCCGGTCCTCACTTTTTTCTTCTTTTAATGGCATCTGGAGCCATATATAGAGCTGTATGCAGATTTTCTGAGAGGTCCTCAGTTATGGGGTAAATCAAGCAAAATACGTATTTGTGTGTTTGTCTCTTTGCTCTCTTATTTTTTTAGTTTATTACAATTTTGGAGGGAAAGTTGCTGTTGCTGGGCAGATGCAAAGGATTGATTGGCTACCATTTTGGAGGGAAAGTTGATTTGTGAAATGAGCTGCCTACACATTACAGATAGCCCTTATAATCTCCTCTCACTCAATTCATATTTGAAATCTCTCATCGTTGTCTTTGTACTACAAAATAATATATGATTTAAATATAACTAGGTCTAAGTTAAATTGAGTCTATGTTCCAATTATATATATTCAAATTATAAATCATTTAATGAGGTGTATTTATAAAAATGATGCTATAATTGAAGTAATAAAGCAATGGCCTGCTATCAGTTTTACATTCTAAAATAATATTCTAATAATAAAATAATATCTAATTATGTTTCATATATACAGTGGGAGCAATAATTATTTGATCCCTTGCTGATTTTGTAGGTTTACCCACTTACAAAGAATGGAACTGTGTAGAATTTTAATCATAGGTACATTTTAACATTGAGAGACAGAATATCACAAAATAATCCACAATAACATATCATATAAATTTTATAAATTTATTATCGTATTTTTGCATGAAATAAGTATTTTATCCCCTACCAATCAGCAAAAATTCTGGCTCCCACAGACCAGTTAGTTTTCCATTAAGAAGCACTCCTAATCTCAACTCATTACCCAAAACACTTGTGTCAACTCGTTACATCGTTATGTAGCTGTATAAAAGACACCTGTCCACACAATCAATCAGATTCCAACGTTTCCACCATGGCCAAGACAAAGGAGCTGTCTAAGAACATCAGAGACAAAATTGTAGACCTGCTCAAGGCTGGGATGGGCTACAAGAAAATAAGCAAGCAGCTTGGTGAGAAGTTAACAACTGTTGGAGCAATTATTAGAAAATGGAAGAAACACAAAGTCACCGCCAATCTCCCTCGGTCTGGGGCTCCACGCAAGATCTAGCCTCGTGGGATATCAATGATCATGAGAAAGGTCAGGGATCAGCCCAGTACTACACAGGAGGAGCTTGTTAATGACCTGAAGGCAGTTGGGACCACAGTCACGAAGAGAACCATCAGTAACACACTACACCGTGAAGGATTCAAATCCTGCTGCGCACGCAAGGTTCCTCTGCTGAATAAGGCACATGTATGATCTGGATGATCCAGAGGAGGCTTGGGGGAAGGTGATGTGGTCAGATGAGACCAAAATAGAGCTATTTGGCAATAACTCAGCTCACCGTGTTTGTAGGAAGAGAAATGCTGAGTACAACTCCAAGAACACCATCCCCACTGTGAAGCATGGAGGTGGAAACCTTATGCTTTGGGGGTGTTTCTCAGCTAAGGGGACAGGACGACTTCACCGTATCGAGGGGAGGATGAATGGGGCCATGTACCAGGACATTTTGGGCGACAACCTCCTTCCCTCAGTGAGAGCACTGAAAATGGGTCGTGGATGGGTCTTCCAACATGACAATGACCAAAAACATACGGCCAAGGCAACAAAGGAGTGGCTCAAAAGGCATATTAATTATAAATCAAATAATTATTTCTCCCACTGAAGGTGGAATATTTAGTGATGGACAGCAGAATGAATGGCACTTGTCTATAGCACTGAGCCAGTCAACCAGGCAGCTGATTTAAGGAGCCATATTGTGGGGTTCCTTCTCACTGCAGTGCAGGTGATATTGATATGTTGTATGAAGAAGCAGACAGTGATTGACTCTGTACCAATCAGCAATGGCCTGCCCTCCCCCCACTGTCTGCTCTCACTAAATGACTTAACTGGGTTGAATGTGTTGTTTAGATGAGTTTGGCCAGCTTTTCCTCTGAATTGAGCTGCCAACACATTACAGATAACTCATACAAATTCCTTTCACTCAATATTTTACAAACAACAGTTATCACCAAAGGGGGGGGGGGGTTGCGTGTGTGTGTGCTTGTGGGGTGGAGGGGTGAGTGTATGTGTGGGGTGGAGGGGTGAGTGTGTGTGTGTGTGTGTATGTGTGGGGTGGAGGGGTGAGTGTGTGTGTGTGTGTGTGTGTGTGTGGGGTGGAGGGGTCTGTGTGTGTGAGTGTGTGTGTGAGTGTGTGTTTGAGTGTGTGTGTGTGTGTGTATGTGTGTGTTATGTGTGTGTGTGTGTGTGTGTGTGAGTGTATTTGTGTATGTGTGTGCGTGTGTGTGTGTGTGTGTGTGTGTGTGTGGGGTGGAGGGGTGAGTGTGCGAGTGTGTGTGTGGGGGGTGTGTGTGTATGTGTGTGTGTATATGTGTGAGTGTGTGTGAGTGTGTGTGTGGGGTGTGTGTGTGTATGTGTGTGTGTATATGTGTGAGTGTGTGTGTGGGGGGTGTGTGTGTATGTGTGTGTGTATATGTGTGAGAGTGTGTGGGTTGGAGGGGTTGTCAGCTCACTCTGCTAGTGACCACGACTGCAAGCCTCTGAAATCAGCTGTTGCTCTTAGTTACATCTCAATCTGTTAAGCAATATGTACACTAATAATTCTACAGTTGTAGTTGGCTAATACTATAACTAAAATACCACATTAATGGCACTGTTTTCATGCAAATAATAAAATTGTAAATTACGAAGGATGCATGTTGCACTTTATTGAACATGTTGCCTAATTGCCTTTTAAATAATATTCATAAACTGACGATTTCACACTCTCTCTGTGTGTTGGAGCGATGTTTAACCATAGTTCTTTCTTGGTTTTGAGGACACCGTAGTCCTAAAACTGGAAAATAATGTTTCTTTATTCAGCGCCACGTCCAACAATATCTCCATTTCATTTACTGTGAAGCTGTGGGTGCGCTTATTTCTTTGTTTTTTTCCGCCGTATCTTATGTAAAAAAAAAACCAACTAAAAAAACATCAGCTAATCAGAGAAAATAGTGAATTACACCAGTAATGTGATGGTGCCTCTGCCAAAGCAACCCTGATTGCAAAGTCATTTAAGGCACTATGAATAAAATAATGTAAATAAAACATGACATACCAAAGGCGTATTGCTAGATGGCGTAGCCACAAACCGTATCACTAGCCGTATATATAATTTGGCGAAGATTATAGATACAGTTGGATAATTTAGTTTATAAGTTTTTGATTCTATTAAGACGTTTCCACCAGTCATGATAAATGCAATATTTTTCAGAATTCCTGCAGTGTATTATTCATAAATAACACTACTTCCTCTCACAACGCAGTCAAACAGTCGCTGCATGGAGTGCATAATCGACCTCAGAGCGAGTCGATTGGCCAAGTAACGTCGCACGTAGAAGCAACCGCCTAAGTAATAGTTTCTGCCATCATTCTACTTCAATTTAGGTATTTGGCTGTCCCCCACTGTTCACTCTGAACAATATGGGATATGCAATTTGTTTTAAGTACATTGTTTTTAATGGCTGTTATTGTAATATGAATGTTTTTTTAATTTTTTAATTTTATTGTTTCAAATTGTTAAAATTAGGGATATGTTACGGCCCCCTGCTCTGTGCTACTTATTCTGGCGTTACCTCACAGGTGCCTTGTTGGCGGAGTATCAGGTCATTTGCGCAATTGGGACCACCTGTGACCAGATGTTAAAATGTGCCTGACTCTTGTCTGAAGGAGGGAACTCTCTTCCCACGTACCTGTTGGTTCTTTTTGGGTTTGCATCAGATAACATTGCTATAGCATACTTTTCACACATCCACTCACTCACACTACTGATGCAACTGACTTTCACACTACACATTTTTGTTAACTGGTAATTTCAAATAAATTTGACCTTGTGTTTTAAATGCGTCAGTGCGCGTCTCCCTCTTTGTCACGGCAACTGAGCCAGGTCGTGACAGATAATGAAGTACATAATTTAATATCTTCTAATCCTGAAAAACTTTACATTCAAATTAATAATATCAAGCAGGAAATAAAATGAAAGGCAGGCAGCTGGTTGGATGTTGGGTAAAAGTTTTTATGTGTAACGGTTCTCATTTGGTCAGAGATGAGACGATGACTCCATACTGCTCTTAACCATTTATTGGCTCTCTGTAGAAGACAATGCAAAGACAACACAACTGTAGTCTTCTGGTCACCGCATATCAGGTTTACCTCTCAGCAGAGAGACACAGAGCTCTCTTTAACGCAATAAAACATATAAGATATATATATACATACACACATACTGTATATATATATACGCATACATACATACACATGTATCCTACATTAACACAAAATAACAGTGCACCACTTGTCAACAAAAAGAACATATGCATAGCCTGTACATTACAACACAGCAGTCTACACAGACCAGGCATAGTTACCAGGCAAAATAAATGAACATTGAAAATAACATATTTACAATATGCAGAGCCACATACCTGTAGAAGACAATGCAAAGACAACACAACTGTAGTCTTCTGGTCACCGCATATCAGGTTTACCTACATGTACAACATAAAATAATACCTTTAATCTTCTTTCTCAAAATAGCTAGCTTCACGAGAGCAACGCGACAACAAAGGAATGCATGAGTTCGCGTCATAACGAACTTTTCATCTATCATAGCGAAATTTAACGTGCCCATAAAACTTATACTAGTCACCAAATTAACACAATTATTGTGACACCATGTAATACAATGAACGTTAATCATTATCCATTACAAGATGCAACTTAAATTAGCCATATTTAACTGAGAAATGTAAAATAAAGGAGCGGTGTTTCAAAGGACCACCTACCTCTCAGCAGAGAGACACAGAGCTGCTGAGGGAGGTACGGCAACACCGGAGGTACATACAGCGCGATATGCGATGACCCAAAACATCACAGGTGGCTCCAGAACAAATACAGGCTGGGGTTTCTCACTTCGGGCAAAATTCACATTTACATGAATCCCATTTCTAACTCTGTTACATATGGCAACTGAAGGAGAACAATATTTACAACTTGTCTACTATCCATGCACACAGATACCGACAATTGCCAAAATATCCACTCACTGAGAACTTTATTAGGAACACCTGTGCACCTACTTAGTCATGCGATGACCTAATCGTGGCAGCAGTACAATGCATAAAATCATGCAGATATGGGTCAGGAGCTCCAGTTCATGTTCATATCAACCAATAGTGATTTTGACTGTGGCATGATTGTTGGTGCCAGGTACGAGTATTTCTGTAACTGCTGATCTCCTGAGATTTTCATCCGCAACAGTCTCTTGAGTTTACTCAGAATGGTGCGAAAAACAAACAAACATTCAGTGATCGGCAGTTCTGCAGACGGAAATGGCTTGAGGATGAGTGAGGTTATGGAGAAGGGCCAGACTGGTCTAAGCTGACAGGAAGGTGACAGTAATGCAAATAACTGCACATAACATCAGTGAACAGATCTCTGAACACACAATGCGTCAAACCTCTAAGTGGATAGACTACAGCAGCAGAAGACCTAATACGTCCAATAAATACCTAATAAAGTGAGTGTATATTGTCAAATAGAAGATGCAAAATATGTAACTGAGGTGAAGGGTATAGCTTAAAGTACAGAACCGTATAAACATATTTACACTTACACAATGAGGCAACATAAAAGTAGTACAGTAGTATGTATGTGAAAATAGCAGTGTATAACAATATGTGGAAAGTTCTACATTAGATGTAGAACTGACATTTCATCACTACTGACATTAGATCAATTACTGCAATTTATTACATACACAAAAAAAGATTACAATGTTATATACAGTGCCAACTGTAATGTTTAGGACAAAGACATTTTTTTATTTGGCTCTGTTCTCCACAATTTTAGATTTGTAATCAAAAATGCATATTCTTAGCAAATATTGAAGGGCATGTTTACAGACTTTGGTTTCACCATATTGAAATTACAGTGTGTTTTATATATAGTAACAATAAACATCATATTTTCCTAGGCTTTTTCTTGCCTTTGGTTTGTATTATTGTCATTAAACATGAGGGCCAGAGTTGTTCCAATGAATGTCAAGGAAGCCATTATGAGACTGAAAAATTAAAATAAAAAGTCTGGAATGTCTGTTTTGTTATGCCAAACCTTAGGTGTAACAAAATCAACTGTTTGGAACAGCATTAAGGAGAGAGAACATGTAATGGGGCATAGGGCATGGCAAGCCAAGTAAGACCTCTACAGCTGATAGCTGAAGAATTCTCATCATAATGAAGAAAAATCCCCAAACATGTGTCCAACCGATCAGAAACACCCTTCAGGAGGCAGGCGTGGATGTGTCAGAGACTACTGTCCACAGAAGACCACAGTCATGTCTCAGTGGGTCACAGACTTCAACCAGTCATGCATACAGAAAATATGCAGTAAACATGACTGTAATTTACATCACATAAATATGTCCCAAACATTATGGTGCCCTGAAATGGGGGATTATGTATAAAAAGTGCTGTCATGTCTACATGGTGAAACCAGAATGCATAAAAATACCCTTTAATAAAATATGAGAACTTGCACTTTGAATCATTTGTTTATGAATATAAAATTGTGGTGTACTGAGCTAAATTAATGTTTTTGTCCCAAGCATTACGGAGGGCATTGCATATTACAATTCTTAGGAACATATAAACACAACAACAGCAACAAAAATATCAATGAATAACTATATATTGTTGTTTGTAACAATATTAGCATGGTGGATATGCATAGGTATTAAAGGAGACTGGGCTTGGGACTGGGGCAGTTGCAATAGCCAGGGCAGGAGGGAAGGTGAAGGCTGGGTCTCCTGAAGTACTGGTATTGTTCCGATTTTGCCGAGGACTTCACGGACCTCTTCGGAAGTACATCTGCAGCCTACCTGGGAGAAAGTATACACGCCTCCACATGCTGATCACCTGGAGATATCAAGGTAACATTAGTTGTGAAATGTATGAAAGTAACCAAGAGACATGTACCGTGTGCCTAATTATACTGTAATTCCTGGCATTACAGTAATTATTGTACTAAACAAAGAAAAAACAGAACAATAAGTATATGTATTTACTGTACATTCATATAATTTAAGGTAACATGGGTGTAAATATTATATAATATAATAATTGTGGAAACTGCTCTATTATTTAAGTACTTAGCTGGGCAACTACATAATATGGGAAAGTTAACAACAACAACAACAATAATAATATATTAATGGAAAATAAAGGAACATATACCAAGATGTCTGAATGACAGTAAGTTAGGCCTATGTCAATAAACAATTGGCGGTGAAATAAGAGCAACAATAATACATTTTATGTCTAAACCTTCACGAATCAAACGTGTATACAAATTGTCAATACTATTAATGACGGTAATATTTTAAAACCGTAATGTGATAGCATGTTAATGTAGCTGGCTACGACGTTGAGAAACAGACATGCAGAGACATTATCCCGTTTACCTGTAATTTTCCCACATAAAAAAACGAACAATTGGAACATTCAAAATAACAATAATACATCGGGAATACCTCAACAACATGAATATCATTCGAGGACCCGTTAATAGTAAAATAATTATCTAGATAAGACTTACCAAAAGGAGCCCATGGAAATGATTCGCGCCAGGCGATTTCGAATAGTTAAGGAATCCGCGGTGTAAGGACGTCATTCGTTTTTCTCGGAACAGCGCCGCGAAATCAACGTGCGGCCAAGAATATATCGCATCCGAAGTGATAAGAACTGAATGGGAAAAGTTAAGGAAAGTTAAGCTTAACTATCCGCGGCTTCCGCGCGCGTCCTGGGTTCGAATCCCCATCGGCCGGGGCCTCTCTGTGCGGAGTTTGCATGTTCTCCCCGTGTTTGCGTGGGTTTCCTCCGGGGACTACCGGTTTCCTCCCACAGGACATGCAGGTTAAGCTGATTGGAGATTCTAAATTGCCCATAGGTATGAGTGTGTGAGTGAATGATGTGTGTGCCCTGTGATGGACTGGCGACCTGTCCAGGGTGTATTCCTGCCTTTTGCCCAATGTATGCTGGGATAGGCTCCAACCCCCCTGCGACCCTGCTCAGGATAAGCGGGTTAAGATAATGGATGAATGAATGAATGTAGGCTCATCATCATCTCCTGTTCAAATAAATCAATGAATGCCCAGTGATTTATCATACAATATGCAAGAACCAACTTAAAAACAGGATGCCACAGTTGTTCTGGAAAGGATACTCTTTCGCAACCCCTAATTTCACCGTACAATAAAAGTTGGAAAATGACTGATCGATTTATCCTAAAATTTTCATGATCTAAACATGGACTGTTGTTAAAGAAATCTGTTTCTATATAACTATGCTTTAGATGTAATGTTAGTTTTCAAATGTCATGTGTCAATTCAGTGAACAAATTATTGTATCCAAGCAATTGAAAAAAAAAAAAAGAATTTTGATTATCTGTTTTGAGGCGTGTCTACAGTTTCGAAAAATGACCCAAGGTTCTGAAATTTGTGTCAAAGTGATAGTAAAAAAAACCTCTAATAATATAAAACAAATTTACGGTTTACCTGTAAGAGCCCCATCTCATTAACATATAATCAATCAAACAATAGGAATACTGCACATTCACAATGCCGCATGTGTACTACATCACTACTCTATATGCATATTGTACATTCACAATGCTACATGTGTACTACATCACTACTCTGTAGGCATACTGCACATTCACAATGCTACATGTGTACTACATCACTACTCTATATGCATATTGTACATTCACAATGCTACATGTGTACTACTTCACTATTCTGTAGGCATACTGCACATTCACAATGCCGCATGTGTACTACATCACTACTCTATAGGCATACTTATATCCATCGTTATATCAGGTTTCATGCAATAAATGTGTATTAAAGAAAACCACTTTCCCAGGGTAGGTTGGTGTTAAACTGAATGTGATGTATTCATTTTTAGCTGAATATGTCTGGACATTATTAATCAATGTCCATGTTTCCAGTGATCTGATTTGTTGGTCACATTCTTCTTCCAGTGATCCACTTTGGGTTCATATCTGTTTGCAGTGATTCAGCATGTCTTTATATTCAGTGCCTCGGCAGGAGCTGTAGGATTGCCGTATACAGTAGAGTCACAGTCACAGTCATTGCACTCGCCTCAGTCACAGTCATATACAGTAGAGCCCTGATTGCACTCGCCTCAGTCACAGTCATATTCAGTAGAGCCCCGATTAGAATTGTAGGCGTAGCCACAATAAGATCCGCACAGCCGTTGGGCCCTTGAGCAAGGCCCTTAACCCTGCATTGCCCCAGGGGAGGATTGTCTCCCGCTTAGTCTAATCAACTGTACATCGCTCTGCATAAGAGCGTCTGCCAAATTCCATTAATGTAATCTAATGTAAAAAAAGAACTAACTTACTGGCAAAAGATGGCAGGATGAAATGCATTTTCAGTCATAATTCTGTCTTTTTTATCTCTTAAAGAAGCCAGTGGCAAACTCCTCTTGTTACTGAGCATTTTATGAGTGTGTGAAATTCTGTGTGCAAATGCAGCTGATACGGAGAATGGAGAAATGAAAATAACAAACACTGTGGAAATATATCCACATAACAAACAAGACAAACACTTTGGGGCCTTTCCCCTGTGCCTCCCTCAAGTGAGACAACACTGATCAGTTAAGGGTCCTGCTTTAAATCTCGTGTAACCAACACCAAGATAACCACAAAAAGTACTGCAAAATAAGCTGCAGTGTCCAGGAATGAAACGACTGCACATCACTGCTGCCCCCTGCTTTCAGGCACGGTAACTACAACACGATCAACAACTGCTTTCCAAGAAAGAAAATTATTTATTTGAAATGTTTAATTAAATTAATGTAAATTGTATAATTCCACTTTGCCATCCCAAGAAACATAATATTTGGACATTTCCACAGGCATCAAAAGTAAAACGAGACATTTTCTGTGAAATTAACACACACTTCACTGCCTGACACATCCTTCCACGCGTTCGTGGACCTCTGCCGTTCTGAGCTGTGGTTCAGAAAGACTGGGAAAGGAACACCAGGGAACCCGTCGGAAAGGGTCGATACCGTTTTACTAGCCCCCCTCACGGGTCACACTTCATGACTTCGCGGAGACAGACGGTGGCGTAGCAGGAGGAGTCCAGATCGAACAACAGTGCCAGACTGGGTCCAGAGGGGGGCGCCAGAGGGGCCTCGTGCTCCTCAGGACTGCCGCCAGGAAGCCCCTGCAGCCTGTGTGTGAGGTTCCGGGGGAACGCCAGCAGGGGGCGGTAGCAGCCCGGCACGTTCAGTTTCAGAGACGTGACCCGAAACCTGCAGCTCTGCAAGCCGTCCTTCTCCAGCCGGGCCCGGTACCACGGCCCCACCGCGTTCTCAGGGTACGTCACGCTGTTCCCCGGCATGGGCAGAACCACCTGGAGGGCGGCAGAGGTCGTGTCAATTCATCCCGGGGATGAGCACAGCCCCCAAAGCCAAGAGAAGACACAACATAGCCAGGGAGGTCACGGTAACACAGGATTCGGGCCTTTTTATGCAAAAAAATACACAATGTTCCATCAACATCGTGCCTGTGTGGCAAAAATCTACATTATATATATTTATAACAGAAGGCCAAAACATTATTGTTATCTATATTTCACCTCGTTAATCCGGCTTCTTGATAAAATAATGAACGACATCCATTTATTGTGTTATCGTGAATTACCATATGGCGGAAAAACTAGCTATCAGAAACCAAGTACATTAGCGTAAAACACAGATTTTTTTTTTTTATATATATACATTTATTTTGGGATTTTTCCCTTTTTCTCCCAATTTGGTAGCCAATTGTACCTCGTCTGATTAAATTAGAGCTAGCATTAGATACACCACTCACACCCCGTCCCTCGGTAGCCCGAAGGAGAGCGACACGCCTTCTTCAAGCCGTCTCGTCTCATGCTCGTGACCGTGATTCCGAGGCACCCGAGGTGCTTTATTGTGCAGCGATCCGCTCACCCTACCAAGTCCCTCCCTCTGGAGCAGCGAGCCAATTATGGTGCTGCATGTGAGCCGGCCAAACTTGGCTTTTGGCAGGACCGGGAATCGAACCCCGGTCCCCGGTGTGCAAGTGCAGTAAACTGCAACCGCAAGTCTGCTGCATCTTAGCCTGTTGCGCCACCACGGCCCCTAAAACACAGATTTTGACATTACCAAACCCATCACCCTGAAGTCATACCAAGCCCTTTGATCCTAAATAATCATTCAGAAGCATCTACACAAAGGATCTTGTCACAAACTGGATCTGTATAGTGTCTGTTCAGTATCAACTAGTGTATAATAACAATAGAAGAGTAAAACTGCACGTTTTAGCTGCAAAGCTTCTCCTCCACTCCAAGTTGAACACAGATTATGTGCAGTTGGGCATGTTGAATTAACGGCCCATGGGAAAACATTCAAATTGTGTTCACCATGTTTAAAGAAGGCGGTGGGTAGCACTGCAAGGAGGTCCTGGGTTTGAATCCCGGTCGGTCCTGGGTTTCCTCCGGGTACTCCGGTTTCCTCCCACAGTCCAAAGACATGCAGGTTAGGCTGATTGGAGAGTCTAAATTGCCCGTGGGTATGAGTGTGTGAGTGAATGGTGTGTGTGCCCAGCGATGGACTGGGTGTATTCCTGCCTTTCGCCCAATGTATGCTGGGATAGGCTCCAGCCCCCTTGCAAAAAGCTGAGTTTTCCCCCGGCTCTCGTGGAGCGGCGTTCATTGGCTCGCTGCTCCAAGGGAGGGACTTGGCAGGGTTAGTAGGATCGCCGCGTACAACAGCACCTCGTGCTCGGAGGAACGGTCATGGGCTAAGAGACGAGACGGCTTGGAGAAGGGTCGCTAGATCCGACTGGGCCAACCAGTGTATCCCCAGCTAAACACTAATTGGATTAGCTAGGGTACAATTGGCTACCAAATAAATAAAATAAATAAATAAATAAAATAAAAAAGATGGAGTCAAAACAGAGGGATGAAACTAACCTGACGGAGGGAGAACACACAGCCCGCCTCTTCTTCGGCTGTCACAACGTGAATCTGAGGGACAGGAATGGCAAGGAATTCATTTACGGAGCCGCCCAGGCTAGCAACCAACTACAGATAGATGTAAACAGGAGGTTAACTGGGAGTACACGGTTGCCAAGGGCGTTGTCATGGAAAGGTCAGAGTTCAGGAAAGTGGTGGACATTGATTTCTCCACAGCTAATGGGCATTTGTTTTTTGGAATGTTTTCTTTCTTTTCTAAACGCAATATTCAAGAACTGAATTCCAATGGGCGGCACGGATGGTGCAGTGGGTAGCACTGCCGCCTCACAGCAAGGAGGTCCTGGGTTCGAATCCCCGTCGGCCGGGGCCTCTCTGTGTGGAGTTTGCATGTTCTCCCCGTGTCTGCGTGGGTTTCCTCCGGGTACTCCGGTTTCCTCCCACAGTCCAAAGACATGCAGGTTAGGCTGATTGGAGAGTCTAAATTGCCCGTAGGTATGAGTGTGTGAGTGAATGGTGTGTGTGCCCTGCGATGGACTGGCGACCTGTCCAGGGTGTATTCCTGCCTTTCGCCCAATGTATGCTGGGATAGGCTCCAGCCCCCCTGCGACCCTGTTCAGGATAAGCGGGTTCAGATAATGGATGGATGGATGGATGAATTCCAATGAATAACCAATTAGCAAATTATTAGCAAATTCGTTTCACCGCACTCAAATCACATGCCGCTCATGTGACCTCGCACCCGAGAGGGTTAACAGACGATCCTCATACAACGCTGCACCTCGAAGCCTGAAAACATTTCGGGACCCGCTGTCTTCTTCGACGCGCCTCTCACCTGCTGGGGAGTCTGCCCCTCGCCCTGGCCCCTCTCCCCCGGGGCCCAGACCAGGTCTCCCCGCAGGGCCGAGGGCCCGTGGCCCAGGCAGAGGAGCCGGTAGGCGGTTGCCTGGTTCCACACGCGACTGCAGTAGGCGTGGATGTAGAAGATCCGCACCCCGTGCGGGAGGCTGAGCCAGGCGCGCACGCACCCCTCCCGGCCCGTCCCGTAACGGTGCAACGCGCGGAGCATCAGCCTCTCCCGAACCCGCTGCTCCGGCATCAGGGCCAGGCTCTCTCTGGCACTGCCTGCAACACAGTTTTCATTTCTGTTATTGTTTTTGAGTCTGTTATTGCCGTTTGCCAACATGAGGGCCAGACATCAGCTGAGACGGTCAAGGAAGCCATTATGTGCCTGAGAAACAAGAAGGGCTATAGTGAGCCAGCCTGGTTCAGCTCTACAGTGGGAAAGGGCTATAGTGAGCCAGCCTGGTTCAGCTCTACAGTGGGAAAGGGCTATAATGAGCCAGCCTGGTTCAGCTCTACAGGGGGAAAGGGCTATAGTGAGCCAGCCTGGTTCAGCTCTACAGTGGGAAAGGGCTATAGTGAGCCAGCCTGGTTCAGCTCTACAGTGGGAAAGGGCTATAATGAGCCAGCCTGGTTCAGCTCTACAGTGGGAAAGGCCTTTTCTCACCTGTCTGGAGGAAGTGTTTCTTGGCTCGGTTCTGGAGGTCGTCCCCTTCATCCGGGGTGAAGAACAGCTGCACAGCTTCCACCTGAGAGGGAGTGAGAACAAAGCGAGCATTCAAACCATTACTTTAGTTTTTCCTCAGGCAGAAAAACCATGTCCCCCAGCAAGCCATACTGGGGAGTAACTGAACAGATTTTTGGTGTTCATGTTCAAGTGGCATTTCACATAAAAATGAATGTGTTACATGTCGAGCCGAAGACTTTTTTTTTTTTTTTTTTTTTTTTTTTTTACGGCCATGGTGAAAAAAGCTAAAATAAAAGTCCCTACCATTTCCTCTTTGAGAAGAGCCAGCCCAACCTGGTCAGTCTTCACCCTCTGCCCTGCACCAAACCTCTGGGGTCCATACAGATTCACGAAGCCTTTCACCTGGAAGGAAATGCACACACGAACAAAGATATGTCCACACCAGATTTGCTTCACGATTTGCTTCACTAAAAAGCCATCATCGTAGAAAACATTAGCAGAGATCGAACCAGACGACACAATGAAGAGGTGTGATTTCTGTGAGCTTGGCTGTGGCACCTTGACGTTGTCCAGAGCTTCCTGGACGAGGCGTGGCAGGTCGGCGGTGGAGTCGGGAGTGTGGGGCCGGAGGTCCCGGACGACCAGCTGGAACCGGTTCCCCCTCAGCCTCCCCAGGTGGAGGGGCTGGGAGACCGGGCGGACGTGAGAGAGCTGGATCCCCTTCTTCTCAAACTCTGGCCTCCTCTGCAACAGCCTGCTTACACACACACACACACACATATGTATATATATACACATACACACACACACACACACACACCAGTAAACACCCCCATTTGTACATGCTACACAATATACACAATTACCTCATGAGCACACGCATCCATACAGGCTACTTACAGATGCAACTTCCCCCAAATCAGAACGTAGTGCATTCACCACGAAACCTAATTTAAGCCAACTTTAAGCACGAGGAGACAAAAATACGCAGGTATATCAGCTCCCCCCGACGCCGAGAACAATCTAGAACAGCAACGGGTACCCCACCGCTCCGGGGAGATCTTCTTCACCACCATGGACTGGTGAGTGAGGGCCCGTTTGTCCTTGATGCCGGCGTAGGTGAAGTCGGACGGGAGCACGCCCAGCATGGCGGCCATGTAGCTGATGGCCTCCAGCGTCTCCAGGTTCTCCTTCCGCAGAGTAAATCCTCAGAGGAACAACACGCTCAGACGTCAAATTAAGCGGTATCCCCACCACAAAAAACTTTCAATTTCAAAATGCAAACATCAAAAAGCAAGCATTTTTGAAACACGAGCTCAATGAGAGGTGTTCTTTACTATTATTTATCAACAATTGTACTTTGTTGAGTAGTACTAGCTATACTAGGGGTGCCCAATCTTATCCAGAAAGGGCCGTGGTGCAGGTTGTTGTTTTAGCACAGGACTAAGACAGCTGATTCTACTCAAGGTCTTGATTAAAGACCATGATTAGTGCATTAGTATAATCAGGTGTGTTACTGCTGGGTTAAAACAAAAACCTGCACCCACGTCGGCCCTTTTAGGATAAGATTGGACACCACTGAGCTATACTATAAGACTTATGCTATTGTACAACATACTTTAAGGTGTTCCTTTACCTGTGTAAATCACACTCTCTTCCTGACAATCGGCAGCCGTCCTCTTCTTGGCTGGTTTTGATCTGGCTCTGAACCGGACAGTGATCGCAGTTTTCTGCAATCCAGGACCAGAGACGTCGCTGAAGCTCTTGGTTTCCACCAGCTTACCGAAACGTTTGCTGACAAAATGATGCACCGCCTTCCTGTGCTCTTTGCTATCGTCCTGTGCGAACGTGAACGACGCATTGGGGACTTTGGCGTCAATGAACCGAAAGAAATCTTCAGCCTCCTCCTCTGAAACCAGGCTTGCCAGCTCTCGATAATCGGGGTCCTCCTTCACGAGAACCTCGGTCTTGTTCGTCAGGGTCACTAAGAACGGGAATAAATGGCGTACGGCGCGATGCACGGAGGCTCTCTGGTGCTTCTCCGCAAACGCGCCCAGGAATAGTTCTGTCCTGTCCGCGATGCTGTCCCTTCGGGGTGCGTCGCGCACTGACGTTGCAAACCGCTCCAGTGCTTCGTTCGCAGCCGGACCCAAAACTGCCTCCAGATCAAAAGCCTCTTCACATTCTCCTGCGGCGGTGTCCACGTTATGACACTCTACCGCGGCGCAGCAAAGTTCCTCTGGTATGCAATCCGTCTTTACTTTGACGTCCTCTGTAGTTAACGGTGTTAAGTTTCCCTCGATCTTTAACTCGCCACCAGGACACATCTGCCCGCTGCTATCGTACAGCTGTGAGGAGACATTATCCACCAAAGTCGTTTCGGTTACTAACTGACCACTGATATTTATTTCAGTCACTGCAAAGTCTCTGGTTGAGTTTTTGATGCTACCAAAGAAGCCTTCGTGATCAGACATAAAGCACGGCTCTGAATCGGAGTCGCTCTTCGCCTCTTCCTCCATTCCGATTTCAGGACGTCCCGGGAGTTCTGTTCAACAAATGAGTTAGGTATGAGAAACCATCATATGCCCACGATATGGTTTAAAATAGCATTTTATTCGAGTTCGGATGCACAACAACCTATTCAAACAGACGCAGTCATGTCAATGGAAATAATCATATTACAAACCAGCACACAAAACAACTGATAAAATGCATATACAACATAATCACCGAACAAGCTGAGACAATCGCGCAAAAGATCAGTACTTACTATAAACCTAATCTGTCTCAAATATGAAACTTCTTCATACCTCACACCTTAGTTTACACTGTACCTTGGCGCACACAATCCATTCAAAAACAGTTCAACACTCACATGGGGGTGCCTACTACTTCCGTGTCACGTGAGATTTTAAAGGGGATGTCCATGTTTACCGCAGGCCGATACAATACATTTAAAGGTGAAAACACTTTCAATATTTCACAGGGAAGTTGCTCAATTTTGGAAACTACGAGGCACCATTATTAACATATATTTTCATGGCACAGCATCACATAAAGTTTCGTTTTTCAAGCGATTGTGTGTGCTTTTATAACTAATGTAAAGATAAGGGCAAGTGTTGACAGTTGTGATGTGGTTCGTCATAGTTTGACATTTCAACTGACAATTAGAGGTAATAGTTGACGAAACTGAACTAAAATAGGTAATTTGACGGTAGCGATACCGGAAAGGAAACTGAAGAGTCTATGTCTATGCTATGTGTTCGTTTCTAGTGTTTCAAGATACGTCTAAAAAATCCGTGCGGATACGATAAACTATTATTAATGAATAAGACAAGCTTCCTTGTTAAATTATGTCTGGTATAAAGAGATTATACGCGTGTGACGTAACTTACATGTGTCTATATTCAATAATTTAGGATGAGTCAAGAAATATCATCAACGACATTTGTCCGGAGCCTCCAGCATGGCACACTGCGTCAACTGTCCGATTTTTTGGACCCACAAGACAGCTGGAAGAAGGTCTTGGCGGCTATTCATAAACCGACTGGGGAGCCGAGATACACACAACTTCATCTCAGGTAACGGTACATCGTCATCGCTAAGTAACACGCATACTCTCCTCGACTGAACTTCAGCATAACATTTTGCCAAATAATTACACCCACTTCCTTTGATTTAACTGGAAGGAAATCCCGAATGTTACTGGTTACGAATACTGCAATATTGCCTTCCGATAATTATTCAGCGACCCCCATATACGCCTGTATCGCGTCACTCGCTAATATTTGTGTGCAGGCGATTTGAAAGACTGGTCTCGATGGGAAAAAGTCCTACCATTGAACTGCTCTATGACTGGGGCACCACGAACTGCACAGTGGGGGAACTGGTGGATATCTTCCTCAGACACGAATTATTGGCGGCAGCGAGTGTTCTGCTTCCAGGTAAAAAGCAGCCATTGTGTTTTACAAGCTACTCAGATAATGTACCATTTTCCTATTGCTTTACATTAGATATTAAAATTACTTTAATCATTCCCATGTGTTGCATCTGGTGTGGCCACTTCAACAGGCCTACGTCTGTTTAAAATGTGTTGCAACCAAATTGTCCCCCTGGGACAATAAATATAATATTGACTGGAAAGTATGTACATGTGTTCTTATATTAGATTGGTCTTCTGATATAAAAGGTTGGTGGAGAACACGCCTTAGCACAGGATGGGAATTGCGAGTACAGTAGTGTTATTCAGGTGTTATAAGCTGTGACGGTTGCTTAGCGTTTACACGTACACTTCGGTGTTTTGATGGATCTGCTTTTCATTCCGTTTTGTTCAGACAAATTTCAAATGGATGCAGGTGTACAACGCCATGTTCCGGTACAGGAAACCGTTTCCCCGAGTAGCCAGGCAACGCGTCTGTTTGACCAGAAGGAACAGGCCAGTGACTGCCCACTTCCTGACAGCACCACGAAACCCTGGGAGGAGGAGGAGCCTGACGACACGGGTAAATTAGGTTCCAATTAGGTTCCAATTAGGTTTCAGTTAAGTGTGTTGGACGGTGCAACACGCATTTCGTCAACGATAGTACTTGAACTCATACATATTAAAAAATAACCTTTTAAACAGATGATAATGAAACCAGAAGATTCAAGTATGTTTTTTTGTTTCTATAAAGTAATAAAGTTGATTGCTTGGTTTATTACACCCCGAGGAAGGCCCTGTGAGGCGGAAACCAGTCAGCGTTGTTATGGGCATCTATATCCTAGATATTGTTGTTTTTATTGGCTGTTGTTGTATTCTAGCTGCCAACAGTGGTATGCTAGTTTGAATGTTAATTGTACTCTTCAAGGGTTCTGAATTTCTGTATGTTTACACTAGGACTCGGAACTGTACTGTCGTCTCAGGTCTACTTTTGCACTTGTTCTTGTGATTGATTTGCACTTTGTTGTACGTCGCTCTGGATAAGAGCGTCAGCTAAATGCCATGTAATACCATGTAATAATGTAATGTAAGATATGTCCAGCATTAGGGGGTTAGGTTTAGTTTTTCCCAATTTTCCAATTTCCAGTGTGGCTACAGGAAATGGCAAATGAAAATTAATCGAATAATACATTAAATAAATCTCAAAAAAATCGAAACACGTCGGTGAAGTGACGCGTTTGGTCGAATCGTTTCTCTCCTTTCCAGGATTCTACAGGTTTTCCTACGACAGGCTAGCGAAAATAACGAGCAACTTCGACGAGCGGCCGGCATCGGAAGGCGGGCGGCGTCTGGGCGAAGGAGGGTTTGGCGTGGTGTACAAGGGCTGCTTTAACGGGAAACAAGTGGCGGTTAAGAAACTCAACTGTGTAAGGGCCTGTTCTGACCAAATGCGCATGGTTCTGAAAGGCAAAGAAACCAATGCAACTGCTGCTCAGTTTTGTTCTGGATAAAATGTTGGACTTACCACCGTTTTATCATGTCAACAAGTACTGAAAGAAGAAACGCAAGGTTTAATGAAGAACATACCACAGACACAAGATTACCATTTTTTAAACTTAACTTGCTTGTATCAAAAAGTATTCTCTGAGGTAATATCGTGTTGTCACATTGAAAAAACCCAGGCGCTGTTTTAAAACTCAGGGGAACGATTACGGTTTTTTTTCCTTTGCAGGTGGATGACATTTCCCCCCAGGAGCTGAAAATTCAGTTTAACCAGGAGATTCAAGCACTGAAAATGTATGCATCTTTAGGCCAGTTCCAATGTGAAACTGCTACACTAAAGTATAAGCAAACAGACAGTCTCTGATGACAATGTAGAATTGAATGCGTTTGTACATTGGTGGTATGAAAATAAGATTCACACAAAAAGACCAATATGAAGGGGTATTTTGTGCCATTATCAGACCTGGGTCAAATACATAAGAGGACCAGAAGGTGGGGTTGGCACTTTGTGAGAGTGTTTCATAGGTTCTAATGCAGCAGACAAGCCAAAACAATTATGTATTTGACCCAGCTTTGGACATTACTGAACCAGTTGGTAGGATAAGTGACTGTTAGTGATTTTTGAGGTACTCGGTGTCATTTTGTTGAGCAGTCATGGGAGTTGATTTTTAGTGCGAGTAGATTTTAGCACGTGGTCAGTAGTGTCATTTTTATGGCATTATTGATTCTAGGGTTGATTGTAGGTTATTTTTGGATGAATGGTCATTTTAGAGTCAGCGGTCACAACAATCTCTTGGTGAATCGACACCGTGTCCCCCCCCCAAAAAAGAAAAATGCACTTATGATGACAACTATGTTTTCAACAGCATTTCATGTGTATTTGGCTAGTTTCTGGATGTGATGCTTTGACTTATGGTAGAACCTATGCACTTGTAAGTCGCTTTGGATTAAAAGCGTCTGCCAAATGACTAAAATGTAAAATGTGTGATATTAGGGTGGACGGTTTTTAGAGGGAACACTCACTGGATTCTATGTTAGACTAAACTGTCACTATTTAATGTTAGGCTAAACTGTCACTATTCATTGTTAGGGTAAACAGTCTATGTATTCAACTTTAGGGTGACTGGTTTTTCTTTGGTCTCAGGTTGAAACATGTGAACCTGGTAGAGATGGTGGGCTTTTCATCTGACAGGGATCATCCCTGCCTGGTGTATGAATTAATGGCTAACGGATCGCTGCTGGACCGGCTAGCCTGCCTGGTGAGTGATTACATCACCACGGTACTACATTACATCACTATTGTACTACACTACACTACATTACATCACTATTGTATTGCATTACATTACATTGCACTACACACTACATTAGATGAATACTGCATTACCTTACACTACATTACTACTGTACTACATTACATTGATGCGTTTAGCAGAGGCTGCTGTGATCAAGAACATACAAAATTTTCAGACAAATAACAGAAGTGTGTCAGAACAGATAGTTGTAGTCAGTAAACAAACCTACAGCATAAGAGTGCACCATGCGATTTGATTTGAGCATATGGTCTTAAAATGTCTCTGTGTGCGTGTACAGGGGGGGAGCCCTACCCTGTCCTGGAGCAGGAGATGTGCCATCACCGTGGGAACAGCAAGAGGTCTTCAATACCTGCATGTCAACCATCACGTTCACAGAGACATTAAGAGGTTCTTCATCTCTTGTACACTCCACACGGTGTCCTGAGCACTGCTGTTCTGGACGTTTGTAGAAGGTTTTGGGATGCCGGTAACATGCTACCGCAGGGGTAGACAACCCGGGCCCTTGACGGCAGTGACGTGTCTGGTTTTTGTTCCATCTGAGCTTGATGGAGTAAAATCTCAATATTCAAAACGGTGAAAGGTTGAGTGCCTCCAGCACATGGTCAGCTGCATTCATTAACCTTGATTAATTAAAATGAGTCCAGTTATGTTGTTATACGTCTGGATGGAGCAAAAACCTCTCTAGATTTCTTCCAATTTCGAAACAAATATGATCTGATTACATATCAACAAGGACGGCCCTGTCTTTGGGAGTTCTGAACTACAGCCGTAACCAACAGACAAAGTGATAAACGATTTCTCCCTTCCCCCGCCAACAGTGGGAACATCCTGCTGGACGAGGCGCTGGGGCCCAAGATCTCCGACTTCGGGCTGACGCGGGGCTCGGCCAGGCGGGGCTCCTCCACGGTGCTGACGGAGAAGATTGTGGGCACCACGGCCTACATGGCACCGGAGGCCATGAGGGGCGAGATCAGCCCCAAGTCCGACGTCTTCAGCTTCGGCGTGGTACGGTGCTCCGCCTTCTCCTGCTACCATTTACGCGTCTGCTCACAGTTAGCGGCGTCTGCTAACGGCATGTGCTAGCTGCTAACGGCTTCTGCTTGCTGCCAATGGCGTCTGCTAGCTGCTAACGGTGTCTGCTAGCAGCGCCCTCCTGTGGGCTTTGGTGGAACTGCATGTTGAGCGTTGTGACCTTTTTGGCAGGTGCTGTTGGAAGTGCTGTCTGGACTTCCGCCGGTAGACGACAGCCGCGAACCACAGTTTTTGGTAAGCCCTTGGATAGGAGACAGCCCGCCCACCCCCCCCACCCACCCCATTGACTTTACAGACATTACATTACACTATAGTCATTTGGCAGACGCTCTTATCCAGAGCGACGTACAATAAAGTACAAATCGGAAGCAGGGACAAGTGCGCCGAGAACCCAAGAGGGAAGTACGGTTCCAAGTCCGAGAGTGATCACATAGATAAAAACTTGAACCCTGATTAATCAGATAACGATCCAAGTAGCAATACCACGGTTGGCAGCTAGAAGACTGTTAAGGGGTGTCTTTTTGAGAAGGCGGGGGGGCAGGGGGTGTAGAGTGTGTCAGGAGCAGGGTGGCCTGTGGCGTAGTGGTTAAGGTAAATGACTGGGATACACAAGGTCGGCGGTTCGATCCCCGGTGTGGCCACAATAAGATCCGCACAGCCGTTGAGCCCTTGAGCAAGGCCCTTAACCCTGCATTGCTCCAGGGGAGGATTGTCTCCTGCATAGTCTAATCAACTGAACATTGCTCTGGATAAGAGCATCTGCCAAATGCCATTAATGTAATGTAATGTAATGTAAAGACCGCTTCTCCTTTCAGCTGGAAATGAAAGCAGAAATCGAGGATGAAGACATGACGCTGGAGGACTTTGTGGACAAGAAGATGGAGGACGGCGAGCCGTTGGCCGTGGAGAAGATGTTTTCATTGGCTCGGCTCTGCCTGAACGACAGGAAGGGGCGGCGGCCGGACATTGCCCAGGTACGTTGCGCGTTTCTCCACGCTGCATTCCTACACAATGTTTTGGTACAGCGTCGGGCCGTCAACTGTATATTTTGAAACCCGAATTTAAGGACTATTCATTCAGCCGTTGGTGAGTCAACATGTCAATGAGCCTTTATCAATGATAGGAAGGGATTTACAAACAATGTTTTAACACAAAATTGTTACCTCTACCCTATACTATGACAGCAAAACATCACCAAAACAACCCTATTTATTTTTTTCTGCTTCATTGGCTGTCCAGACCCACTTCCAGAACTCTAAATGTTAAGACTTCGTACTCAATTGTAAAACGAGATAAACGGGATTACGACGTTCGTAAAATTAGCAAACATTTCTTCATGCTTAGCGCCACGGCATGTCAGTTCACGTGACGGGACTGGAGCTTAACACGGGGTGTTGTGAGACGCATTAGAGAACGCAGGCCTGTCGTAGTCTATGTGCAGATCCTCTCCGCAGGTACTGAGGCAGCTGGAGGATGTCCTCACAACATCAGCTGAACATTAAGAGCAGAGCCCTCTTCACAGCAGGAGAAACCCCTCACCATGCAACTCACCTGGGGCCCCGAGACCTGATTTTTTTTTTTTTTTTTTTTTTTTTTTTTGCATTCCTGTAAATTGTGAACCTAGTCTTAGTCATTTAAAAGTGGAATTTCTGGTTTTAAGAAAATTAATAACCTCCAGGAAACAATTATGTGCTTTTACACTGAGTATAATAAAAACAAGAAAACGACAGTTGTGTTTAGAAATGTTTTTAAATATCGGCAAGGGTTATTTCAATATTTTATTCTTTTTTATTTTTTTTAAACATTTGTTTCATTGTAAAAACATTTAGAGCCAGCATGAGCCACCATTTATGATTCACTATTTTCATGAATGTTCGTTTCTGTTTTAAGCACAGAGAAATTTTGGGAATAGTGACTTACACACTGCAACAGTGGCTGCACCTTTTATTGCATATTTGAAATGTGTCAACAGTTTGAGATTCAGGAAGAAGACTTTCTGTCCACAAAACAATCGCTCAAGATTACAGTTACTATGTTCTGGCACAAGACTCCATTAAAACAAACAGTCATGTACAGTACATGCATAGAAAAATAATTACTTTTCAGCAGTGATGTGTTCTGTTAACCCCGGTTATGTCAAACCAGTGTTATTAGAAAAAGAACCGCAGTACAACAATGGATGCTGCAAACAGCATTTTTTAATGAAAACTAGCCTGTAACGTTTAAGAATGGAATCTTAAACTTAATTTGGTCAAATAAGTAACAGCACGCTTTAAGACTTGAATTGGTTAGTTGCTTTTCAGTGTATTGACCCATCAGTTCACACACATTCCCGTAGGCTTCCATTCGACCCCCCGTATCCTAACGACGAACGGTGCAGAAATGTTCGAACCCGTGTAAATTCATTAGTGGCTTTTTTAAAAATAAAAACAGCTGTGTGCCGTAATCCGCGTGTACACGGTACAGCAAACTCCAGACGGAAGCTTGTGTGGTGCGTGTGCATAGGTGTGAACTTTGTGGGTTTCGGTGGAGCTCACGGGGCTCGTCTCAAAATGGCTCCTCCCCCCCCCCCCCCCCCCCCCCGCTAAGTGGAATGTTCCATGGACAGGTTTGACTTGCTAAGTGGAATGTTCCACCGCAGGCAAGGGGTGGCCTAGTCCTCGTCCTCGTCCTCTCCCGGAGGGCGGATCATCCTGCGGCCGCCCCTCTTACCGGTAGGCCCCTTCGGCTTGGCAAACTTCTGCTTGTGCGCGTGCTGTTTCGGGTGAACCTCGTCGTACAGGAAGTCAGCGGTCAGCTCATCGCTGTCATCGATTTCAATCTGAGGGGCAGTTTTGTTACATTACGTTAGTTGTTTGGCTGACACTTTTATCCAAAGCGACTCAGCAGGGGCTAATTCCCACTCCCCCGGAGCAGTGTGGGGTTAAGGGCCTTGCTTCAGGGCCCAGCAGCTGCACTGACATTGTGACTACACTGGGGCTTGAGCCATCAACCTTCCAGGTCCCGGTCAAGCATGTTCGCCACTAGGCTACAGACTCAAAAACCTGAAAAACCTTTGAAGAAGGATCAAATCAAATCCCACTGACACAGGAATAGAGTCAGCCTGTTCGTTAACACTATTAAGAATTTACTGGTTTTAAATTACTATTGGTGTGCCTACAATTTTATGAATATTTAATTTGATGCTCTACCTACAGCAACAAGAACTAGTTCTCTTAATTCCATGACGACCGCTCCAGGCCAGGCTAGTCTGAGCTTTTAATTTCTCACCTTTTTTTCTATTTCCACCTTGAGCTTGCCTTCAGCCATGTCGATCAGGGAGCTTTTGCAGCTGGAGTACAGCATCCTTTCCCGAACGCTGCAACAGTACCCAGGCATGGAGTAGATGAAGACTGAAAACCAAACATTTACCGCTCAGTCACGAACAGACCGTCTGAAGCCACACCACAAACAGACCGTCTGAAGCCACATGACAAACAGACCGTCTGAAGCCACATGACAAACAGACCGTCTGAAGCCACATGACAAACAGGATGTGAACAGGCACCAGGACATAGGCCCTTCCAGCCTAGTTGGAATATTCCCACTCGTCCCGCTCGCGTAGAAGCGGTAATATGAGAACAAATCATTCTCCACACTAACCTTACCCAGAATACAAAATGCCAAATTCACTCGGCTGTAGACTGCCCTCGATAAGATGCCGAACGTCTACGTGGCCAACAGAGGTTTGTAATTTGTAATTAAACATGTTTTAAGAAAAAGGCATTAGTTTCAGGAAGAAGCCCTGGTGGGGGGGCTCTCACCGTTGGACTCTAGACAGTCGCCCTCGTGGTTGTGCTTATAAAGGAAGAAATGGTATCGGGCCGACTCCTTTGGGATCCTCTTCGGCAAGTCGGCTAACTCCGTGGCAACAGTGCTCGACACCTTTATGATCTCGTTCTCAAAGTCGATTTCCTGTCGATAAGCACAGAGAATAACGTCTCAAAATCAATTTCTGTTTAAAAAGCAAGAACGATTTTAAAATGCTTTCATATTTAGAATGCACAGTCGACATTTTTATAATGCCGTCAGAACATCATGATGCATTTTTTATGACCTCAAAATTTTTTTTAGCATTTGTTGCGTACCATCTAATTAACCGGTTAACAATAGAAAATGTTTCACTGGTAAAGTACACTTCATTGCTAGTCCAGTCCATTAACTACAGCTGACAGTAGTTCAGCCCTGAGGGCTTGTATAATGTAATGTCATGTAATGTCATGTTAGCACGTGTCCCTGGGGGCTTGTATAATGTAATGTAATGTAATGTTAGCATGTGTCCCTGGGGGCTTGTGTAATGTAATGTAATGTTAGCATGTGTCCCTGGGGGCTTGTGTAATGTAATGTAATGTCAGCATGTGTCCCTGGGGGCTTGTATAATGTAATGTAATGTTAGCATGTGTCCCTGGGGGCTTGTATAATGTAATGTAATGTAATGTTAGCACGTGTCCCTGGGGGCTTGTATAATGTAATGTAATGTTAGCATGTGTCCCTGGGGGCTTGTATAATGTAATGTAATGTAATGTTAGCATGTGTCCCTGGGGGCTTGTATAATGTAATGTAATGTTAGCATGTGTCCCTGGGGGCTTGTATAATGTAATGTAATGTTAGCACGTGTCCCTAAGGGCTTGTATAATGTAATGTAATGTAATGTAATGTTAGCATGTGTCCCTGGGGGCTTGTATAATGTAATGTAATGTTAGCACGTGTCCCTGGGGGCTTGTATAATGTAATGTAATGTTAGCACGTGTCCCTAAGGGCTTGTATAATGTAATGTAATGTAATGTAATGTTAGCATGTGTCCCTGGGGGCTTGTATAATGTAATGTAATGTTAGCATGTGTCCCTGGGGGCTTGTATAATGTAATGTAATGTCAGCATGTGTCCCTGGGGGCTTGTATAATGTAATGTAATGTAATGTTAGCACGTGTCCCTGGGGGCTTGTATAATGTAATGTAATGTCAGCATGTGTCCCTGGGGGCTTGTATAATGTAATGTAATGTTAGCACGTGTCCCTGGGGGTTCCTCACAAGCTGAACGTAGTTAAGCTCCTTGCAGCCGAACCGCTCCAGAGCTCGCACGGCGTCCGGGTGGAGCGGCAGGGCCACGCCCTGAAGGGTCTGCTGCTTGGTGTCCACGCCGATGTCCGTCTGAACCTGCACAACACGGGGCAGCAGGACAGCACACTGGTCAGAGCAGGGGTCAGCAACTCACCGTCCCTCATTACCCGGGAGAAAAGAAAACCAGGGCTGGATTTCATTCCTGGATTAGGTGAGGCTGCCAGTTCAAATCCCAAGAGATGTTTTACTCAGGAAGGTGCTCGTCATGAATTCATAAAAAGATGACTACTTGCAGTTCACACAGGAACTACAATGACCACAATCCATTGCGCCTCCAGAAACTTAAATAAATAAATAAATTAAATAAATAAAAAAGTTTGAAATTAGTATATGAAAATGTTTTAAGTCTTTCGAGAAAAGGACATTTGCTGAGACAATTCATGTACCTATAAACTTCTGCAAATTCAGTTCACATTGACTGGTTCCCCAGTCATGTTAAACACATATGGTCTCTGGAGATCTAAGGTACTATAGGTTTACATTTCAACCCAAATTTGCACACCTTTTTGTAGCTCAAGGATATCTTGAGCCATTAAATGAGGTATGCTTTGTCAGGGTTGGAGTGAAAACCTACAAGACTGTAGATCTCCAGGAACAGGGTTGGGTAGCCCAGCTCTAGGTGTTGAATTAGGTGTTGAATCTAGTGTCTTCTCCTCATCCTTCTCCTTCTCTGCACTGCACTCTGCTGAAGCCAAATCTAAACTGTCTGTTTAGAACAGCACTTCATGTGTATTTTACTAGTTATGGATGTGATGCTTTAACTTGTGGAAGAACCTATGCACTTGCAAATCGCTTTGGATTAAAAGCGTCTGCCAAATGACTTTAATGGAAATAAAATGGAAATGGAGGACTATAGACCTCCAGGAACAGGGTTGAGCAGCCCTGCTCTAGCTGTTGAATGAGGTGTGCTTGGTTAGGGTTGGAGTGAAAACCTACAACACTGTAGATCTCCAGGAACAGGGTTGGGTAGCCTGGCTCTAGCTGTTGAATGAGGTGTGCTTTGTCAGGGCTGGAGGAAAAACCTACAAGACTATAGAGTTAGGCAGCCCTTCACTAGCTGCCCATCAGTTAGCTAGCTACAAACAGGGTTAGGCAGCCCTTCACTAGCTGCTGAAAACATTTTATCATCTTGAGTTCTGCCGTGCCGATGTTACACCGTCAAATATGATATTGCTTGTGTTTATAGGTCAAATTCAAGCACAGAGACGCAGTTCAGTTCAGAATGCTCTCAATAGACCCCACCTTCCCTCCCTGAGTGCACTTGACTGCCCCCAGTAACCCCCGTCCCCAAAACTACAACCACACAATCGTCATTTAGACACAGACTGGAAGAGAAGTCTTCAGCACCACCCTTGAGTTACAAGGACAAGACGGGGCATGTGCAGATGATTAAATGTCATCAGTCCTGCCGTTTTTCTCCACTCAGATTAAGATAAATAGTTTTATGGTTTATAGCGCAGAGTAAAAAGCGGTCTCGACAAATTGATAATATTCTTCTTTCTGGTGCTGTCGGTCGGGGGGGGGAGGAATTCTTCAGCGCTTCCTGTTTGTGTTTTTTTTCCCTGGGCTCGAAGCTCAGACGCTTCCTTTTATGGAAGTGAGAGACGCTCCCCTGTGACATCACGACACGCACGGTAATTATTACCAGCTTTTTGTTTCCTACGGAAGAAAACCCAACTGAACAAAACAGGCTGAAGCCTCGCTTCTCTGAAAACATGCCTGGAGTGAGACGGACTTCTCTTTTAACGTTCTCTTTTAACGTCTGGACTTCTCTTTTTAACGTCTGGGTGGCCGCCGTCAGAGTTAACCCCTTGGATGCACGGTTCTGGATACGAAAACCCATATGGATGCGTAACATTCTCAAACGTCTGCAAAGGTCCATTTTGATGGTATAATAATAATAATCATATTATAAATTATTATTACAATAACCAGGAGAAAAAAAATTATTCCTTGGCACATAATTATTCCTTGGCATAGCCTCAGTGTTTAGATCTAATCTCATGTGCCGACTGTGTCATTCCACACCTAGTTACTCTAGTTTTGAGTTGCAGCTCTTTGAAATGAACCTGTCCTCCCCGGTGCTCTGCGCTGTTGCTTATCGTCCGCCAAAATGTAACACGGACTTCATTAATGATTTTGCTGACTTTTTGTCGGGGATCATGGTTAAATATGACCATATTTTAATTTGAGGTGATTTTAATGTCCATGTGTGCTGTGAATCAAGACCTTTAACCAGGGAATTTCTGCACTTAATTGATTCTTTTAATCTCATCCAATCTGTATCTGGCCCGACACATGAAAAGGGACACACATTGGATCTTGTCTTATCGTTTGGTCTATCTGTTTCTGTAAATGAAATCTGTACAACAGCAAGACCATTTACCTGTCCTGTTTACATCTTCTATCCCTTGCTCGGGAATCAAATCACGCGCCTCCGCACGCCGTTTGCGCTCAATCAACCAGTCGACCGCATCACAGTTCTCTGATATTTTCAGCGTCTCCTCAGGCGCGCTTGCAGGCGCCCTGAGAGAACGTGGAAAAAGGATAAACTCCATGTCTCTCTAGAAATCCTGCGTAGTTGCCTATCAGACTACCAGAGAGCTGTTAAAACTGCCAAAACAGAGTATATATCTACCTTAGTCTCCAAAAACACCCACAAGCCTCGGGTTCTTTTTAATGTTTTTAATTCCCTTATTAACCCCCGTGATGTATCCCCCATCATATCTTCACCCACACTCTGTGAAAATTTTCTTAAATTTTTCATTGAGAAGGTCTCTACTCTTAGGCTAGCCCACACGAGTGTTAACACATTGAGTGTTACCATTGACCCTCCTCCATCTCTGTGCTCTGCCATTTTTGACCAGTTTGAGCCTATATCCCTCCCTTCGCTCTCAGATATAATTAAGCATCTGCGGCCTCAGACAGCATCCCCTCTCGTCTTCTCAAAGAAGTTTTTGATTCAGTTGGTGCTAGCGTATTATTGCTAATCAATACCTGTCTCAGTTCAGGATGTGTCCCAGCTGCATTCAAACATGCTGTAGTGCAACCACTGCTCAAAAAGAAAAATCTTGACCCCTCGGTTCTCTAACTTTAGGCCTATCTCCAAGTTACCTTTTTTGTCTAAAGTATTGGAGAAAGCAGTTTTTATTCAGTTACAATCATTTTTAGATAAAAATGACATCCGTGAAAAGTTTCAGTCTGGTTTTAAACCTCGGCACAGTACTGAAACTGCCCTTTTACGAGTTTTTAATGATCTGATAATAACTACAGACTCTGGTGAGCCTGCTATCCTGGTGCTCTTAGACTTGACAGCGGCATTTGACACCGTGAATCATGAGATTCTTTTATCTCGCCTTGAACACTGTGTGGGTATTAAGGGGGCTGCCTTGGAGTGGTTTCGGTCGTACCTATTGGACAGGAGTTTCTCTGTCCATGTGGGAGATTACTCCTCAGATACAGCCCCACTCACTTGTGGAGTCCCCCAGGGCTCTATTCTAGGTCCTATATTATTTTCTTTATATATGCTGCCCCTGGGGTTAATTTTCAGGAAGCATAACCTTTCTTTCCATTGCTATGCTGATGATGAACAGATTTACTTACCTGTAAAATCTCAATGCAAGAAATCACTGCAGCCTTTACTTGCATGTCTTAAAGACTTAAAAAACTGGATGGATGCTAACTTCCTGCATTTAAATGAAAATAAGACAGAGGTCATTATGTTTGGACATCCAGCTCAATTGGCGGACATTGTTGGTGCTTTGGGCCCCCTGGCCCCCAAAAATGTTCCTGCTGCGAAAAGCCTTGGTTTCACCTTTGACAGTGCCTTTAAACTTGAGAAGCAAATTAGTGGTGTTGTCAAAGCTGCCTTTTTTCAGTTAAGACAAATAGCCAAGGTCAAGGCCTATCTTTCTCAAAAAGATTTGGAAAGAGTGGTCCATGCTTTTATAACATCTCGGCTGGACTACTGCAATTCTCTGTATATAGGTTTAGACCAGTCCTCTCTCTGCCGTCTGCAGCTAGTGCAGAACGCTGCAGCCCGCCTTCTGACTGGCAAAAAGAAACGGGAACATATTACACCAGCACTGTCATCCCTACATTGGCTTCCTGTCCGTTACAGAATAAATTTTAAAATTTTATTATTTGTTTTTAAGGCAATGAATGGTCTAGCACCTACGTACTTGTCTGAACTCGTCAATATGTATACCCCAGCTAGATGACTTAGATCATGCAATCAGCAACTTTTAGATGTCCCTATGTCGAGGAGAGCTAGGAGGGGTGACCGGGCCTTTGAGGGAGCAGAAGTTGTGGAACAGCTTACCGCCACATATTAAATCTGCCCAAAACATAGATGTTTTTAAATCCTTGTTAAAAACCCACCTTTTTAGTGAGGCCTTTATGTCAGACATAAATGGGGAATCCAGATAATGTACATGTATTTCATTTCATTTCATTTCATTTTATTTCTTTTTATCTCATTTTATTTCATTTTATCTTTAATTTTATTGCCTGGTTTTGTACAGCACTTTGGTCAACCATGGTTGTTTTAAATGTGCTTTATAAATTAAGTTTATTATTATTATTATTATACATTAAAACATCGGTATAAACCCATGGGGATTGCTGCTTGTGGAACCGAGCACTCCCGTTTCCTTCAGTGCAACATTTACCAGTGCACAGGTTCAGTCCCTGCCAATGCTCCGGCATAGCCACAGCAGGCTACAGCATCCGCACAGAGATGGACTGCCCCACGATATGCTACGCTATGCTACGCTACACTGCACTGGCATAGCCACAGCAGGCTACATCATCCGCACAGTGATGGACTGCCCCACGATATGCTACGCTATGCTATGCTACACTGCTTTGGCATGGCCACAGCAGGCTACCGCATCCACACAGTGATGGACTGCCCCATGCTACGCTACGCTACACTGCACTGGCATAGCCACAGCAGGCTACAGCATCCGCACAGTGATGGACTGCCCCACACTACACTACGCTATGCTACGCTACACTGCACTGGCATAGCCACAGCAGGCTACAGCATCTGCACAGTGATGGACTGCCCCACGCTACGCTATGCTACGCTACACTGCTCCGGCATAGCCACAGCACAGTGATGGACTGCCCCATGCTACGCTATGCTATGCTACACTGCTTTGGCATAGCCACAGCAGGCTTCAGCTTCGGCACAGTGATGGACTGCCCCATGCTACGCTACGCTATGCTATGCTACACTGCTTTGGCATAGCCACAGCATGCTTCAGCTTCGGCACAGTGATGGACTGCCCCATGCTACGCTACGCTACACTGCACTGCTTTGGCATAGCCACAGCAGGTTGCAGCATCAGCACAGTGATGGACTGCCCCATGCTACGCTACGCTATGCTATGCTATGCTGCACTGCTTTGGCATAGCCACAGCAGGCTACAGCATCCGCACAGTGATGGACTGCCCCATGCTACGCTACGCTATGCTACACTGCTTTGGCATAGCCACAGCATGCTTCAGCTTCGGCACAGTGATGGACTGCCCCATGCTACGCTACGCTACACTGCACTGCTTTGGCATAGCCACAGCAGGTTGCAGCATCAGCACAGTGACAGACTGCTCCAGGCCACAATGCTGACCCTTCTGCTAGCTGTCGGGGAGCATCGGCAGTGCCCCTGAATCAGTGAGATTAACACTGCCACCGTCTCCATATTCAATAAAGCCAGGAACGCAGCCCGCCAAATGCCACCTGAATCAATATTATGTGCCAGGTGGAGCCTTTTTGCCATTTCACAGATGCTGTTATCAAAGCAACTTCCAGAAGCACCCACAAAGGGCAGGTTTAGACCAGTGGTCCTCATTCCTGGTCCCTGAGAGCCGCAGGGTGTGCGGGTTCTGGTTTTTGCCTTAATATCAACAACCAATTCAGACCCAAGAAACTAGGTGGGGTGGGTTAACTGTGGAATTAACGATCAATTAATGATCAATTAAGTGCTGAGTAACAACAATAGCCAGCGCACCCTGCAACTCTCCAGGACCAGGAGTGAGGAGCACTGGTTCAGACAACAAGCAAGTTATCAGCATCACAAGAGATGGCAATTAAAACCACAAGTGGAGTGAAGCCCTGCAGCAGAGTGGACTGAAGCCCTGCAGCAGAGTGGACTGAAGCCCTGCAGCAGAGTGGACTGAAGCCCTGCAGCAGAGTGCAGTGAAGCCCTGCAGCAGAGTGCAGTGAAGCCCTGCAGCAGAGTGCAGTGAAGCCCTGCAGCAGAGTGCAGTGAAGCCCTGCAGCAGAGTGGTGAAGCCCTGCAGCAGAGTGCAGTGAAGCCCTGCAGTAGAGTGCAGTGAAGCCCTGCAGTAGAGTGAAGCTCAGCAGAGGAGTGAAGCCCTGCAAGATTGTGTATGCAGTGCTTTGAGAAGCAGTTGGGTTTGAAGATGGGATGCTCCATGCAGCGCAGGTAGGGTTAGTTGACCTACAGTGAGCACTCTGGAATAGCTGAGCTGAGATGCAGTGTCGACAGGTGCATTGTGCGTCAGAAGACGGGCGGCGATTTGACTGTGCGTGCGTGCGAGCCCGCGTTACCTCGTCCAGCTTGATCTGCCTTAGCTCCGCCTCTGCAGCGCTCAGCGGGAGGGGGGCGGCCTGGGAGGTCAGGTACTTCCTGTATCCGCTCAGAGAGACGTCGTCCTGCAGGGGGGCAGCGCATTCACCTTCACTCCCATATCTCAGTCTGGACTGCACCGCACACTGTCCTTAAGAGCGTGCGAGTGCTCATACTTACACACTCTCAAGTGAACTGGCACCAACCTTAACCCTGGGCGAGTTGATCTCGCACTGACGCACAGTTGTTCTAATAATAATAATAATAATAATAATAATAATAGAGCTTTTCAAGGTACTCAAAGACACTTAAGTTAGCACTAACATATTGCAGTTGAAATTGTACTTCCCTCTAGGGTCTTTCAGCGCACTTATCCCTGGTTATGGGTGTGCACTTTGTTGTACGTCGCTCTGGATAAGAGCGTCTGCCAAATGGCAATAATGTAATGGGTTAGCCCCAGAAACTCAAGTCCACAGTGCCAAGATGGCCAGTGCTTAACCCAAGGTTAACAAATGCTTATGAACACAAGATAAGCTAGCTCGTAAATGGCAACAAACTACATCACATGGGGTTATTGTGGTATGTATTAAGCATCAGCAACAGCAGAGAAATCAACTGCATTGCAATATCAACTTTTGTCGAAACATTTCCATCTATTCCTATGCGGGGATTAAATGGGTGGAGTTCAATTTAGTCTAAGCTATTGGATCCAGGTCCTTTGTGACATCAAGAAGGACCTGAGCTACTGGCCAATAAATGTCTTCCATACTTCATTGCTCATCTCCTCACGTGATTTGTAGATAGTTTTTTTTTTTTTTTTTGAGAGAGAGATTTGTGGGGAGAGCTTCCATCCTCACAGAAGAAAGGTCCTGGGTTCAAATCCTGACCGGGGCCTTCCTGTGTGGAATTGAGTTTCTCGAAGGTGTAACCACACCAGTGACATACTTCTAGGTTTGTGGGTGGCACGTTTTGGGAGGAGTTGATGGGGGAGCTGGGGTGACGAAGCGGTCTCGACCATGCCCATACAATCCTGATGCTTTTTTTCCCCCAATACAGGTTTTATGTCCGACTTGAAATGTGCATCACTGTCAGTATCGACGTTGCCTTGAACAGATATTTGGTGAGCGTGTAGTGGATACATCCCCGTGTGATAACTTATGGTTATGTCAACCATTTTCAGCCCCTTTACAGTGACTTTAACCTAAAATGCTTCAGTCAATATGCAACTCTATGAATGATGTGTGTAAACAACAGAAGCGGTGTAACCGGCCCTGGGTAAATCTGCAAAACGTGCAGGTCAATGCATTTCTGCAGGTATGCAAAGAGAGAAAGCATCTCTGCGCAAACAGAAATGCGGTAACACAGCTGGAAGTCCCCAGACGTACCGTTGTCGTGCCGAAGATCTCATCCTTAATGTGGCCCCCTCCAAACTCCTTCTTCAACGTAGACCTCGTTCCAGCGTACAACATCTTCTGCCGCACCTGTTCGGAGAGAACGACTTAGAGACTGCAAATACATTATTATTTGATAGCAATTTCACACTCATGCTTCTGAGAAGTATTCTGCGAAGACCACAAGCCGTAGGTAGGAACGAAAAGAGAGAGAAAGCGTCGAAACACTTTTGCATTTCCTGTTAATGCTGATCTCCAGTGTGTTACTTGAAGTGCGTAACTGACTCATTACAATTGCAAATGCTGGTACAACAAATTTGTTTTAGGGGCGGCCTGTAGCGTAGTGGTTAAGGTAAATGACTGGGACACCCAGTGTAGCCAGTGTAGGCCCTTAGCCCTGCATTGGTCCAGGGCAGGATTGTCTCCTGCTTAATCTGTACGTCGCTCTGGATAAGAGCGTCTGCCAAATGTAATGTAATGGTTTCTTAATCATCTCCTTTCACAGTCAGGTGCCCTACCCAAAATAAAACCAGTATGAGTTAATATGAATTCACTGCAATCAAAAACATTTTGCAGAAGCTAAGTGGACGCAGAGCTCTGATCCGGGAACTAGACGTTGTTTACAGTTCCAGGTGTTGCGCGAAACAGCCAAACACGCGCGGTAGGATACTAAGGCGCCAGCGCAAACTGCAAAGGTTTTCCAGAAGAAACCGTGCGATCCCTGGACCCGTTCGGACTTGCTGCGCTATGGAATGTTCGCTCCGCGTGCTGATTGCTCGCTCCGCGTGCCGATTGCTTCACGTGCGCTCTAGTCTCAAACGGCCACAGACTGAGACGAAACCGCAATAGACGCATAAACTACGGCCATCCAGGGTATGAGTCTAAAAAACCCCGCGGTGACATTTATTAGCGATATTAGCTCCGAGGCTTCGATAAACCTCTCTCGAATCACTAAACCAGCACACTTTCTGCTTTGTTTATGATGTTTCAAACTGGGCTTTCTCCATGTAAAACACGGCAGATGGCAGACCACCTCTGACAGTATCAGGTGGACATACAGTATGCGAAGAATGTGCAGTTGAGTACGGTACAAAATATATAACGTGGAGGAGGTTGTCGTGATAATGCTTACAGGGGATTGGTCAGGTGACCAGGCCAGGAAGAGCCACTCGTATCCCAGGTTATTGGTGGAGTCCAGCCGGAACAAGATGTAGGACGGCTGGTCCTTATCCAGGACAGGCAAGACACAGGAGTCATAATCCTGGTCCCAGTGCTGGTCCCCGATCTTCTGGACCTCCCCCACCTCCAACTGCTCTGTAAGACAGCCACAGACTGCACTTAACTGGATGTCCGGCAAAACTCTCAAACCCACAGCGGCCAAAACCTATGCCTGAGTCCAGAATCCCAATATCTAAATTACAAAATTAACAAGTACAATGCCAGTATAAGAATTGAGTTGCAGGTATGTATTCATATAAGGGCAATTAATCTTGCGTGACAAAAATCACTGCATGTATTTAAACTGAACATAAGATATGTTGTACAATACACCTCAAAGGCAAAGCATCTGATACATGATCTGATATATGTGTGAAATTCCAGTTATAAATAATGACACTGAAACGGTAGACCCAATTCAGGCAAGTTGCGTGACAGGACCCAGAAGGTAGGTGGTTCAAACCCCAGTGTAACCAAGATCCGTGCAACTGTGGGCCCTTGAGCAAGGCCCATAACCCCTTAACCCCACATTGTTCCTGGGGGGATTGGCCCCTGATGAGTTAAAACAACTGTAAGTCACTTCGCGTAAAAGCGTCAGCTAAATAAAAGAGTCATAAATTAAGGAAATTAAATTTGCGACTTACCATCTACAATGACGACTTTCACCAGTCGATAGTCACCGTTCCTTGCAATTGCAAAGACGTCTTTCAGTTTCCCCGACGCTGTCAAGATGAAATGGTGATTTATATGGAGATCAAGAAAACCTTGTGAAAAGTGCATTTTGACACTTCCTGCCCGACTTCCGAAAAAAGGACCCAATATTACCTGTTAAATTAAGCAACCAACTTCCAATTAATCACATGTGCTTGTTTAGTTATGCGGAAAATGCAGATGTTCTCGTTTCTTTTCTTTCTTTTTTTTTTTAACAGAAATGTAGTATATACCGACAACACAAATACACACTAGACAGGGAGGGTTTCCCTAATCACTAATCTTTGTGGAATGCTAGGTGTAATTTTGAGCGGGGCGATAGGATAGGCTATAGCCTATATCAGTTGGATTTACTAACCGAACCTGTTCGGCGCCGTCAAAAAAAATGCTTTGGTTCAAATTGCACAAAATATGTTTTATAAATAACATGCGATTTTACCTTTGATGTTAATTTATGATTGGGACGTGATAGTCGCAAATTATATATTTCCACCCGGATTTAAAAAATATATATACAACCTGAAACAATCGTCGTTTACTTATGGCTATTTTGGGTTGTAGCCATCAACCAAGCTAAATAGCCCTCATTTGTCCAGTGAATTCAGCATCCCCCTATGAAGTAGGTAGACATGAAAACGAACGAAACGGCTTGCTGACAAACAATCCGCTTGCGCTTTATTTGCAGAAATCAGCTCACTAGCTCACTCAGTTGTTCTCCCGCAGCTGCTCGTTTTGATGATTAGGCAACCCGTGCAGTCAAGGCGTTGTCTGAATTCATTCCAGCAGCGTCGCTTCAGTACTTGCAGCATACCTTAGGTTCGGAGTAACACCGAGGCGCAAGCGAGTTGGCTAGCAACTGCACTCCAGCCGAACGGAATGCCGAGAGTAGCGAATCTTACATATGTCTGACCACATTGGTCTAATAAAACACCTCCGATCATTATCTTAACGAGATAATGTTCAAGCTGTACTACAGGATGTAACAACAGGTCTTCCGTAAAAAGAAATTCCATTTTGTTGCAGGGCAAGTCAATCAAATCAATGGAGTCTGTGGCACACAAGATTCTGTCTCATTCTCGCATTTAATTTGAAGGGGCTCGTTAAAGCCGCCGCATCTTCCAGAAATACAAAATTGTTTACCTTGAATGCCCGTTTGATGGGACATTGTGCTTATTTCCCCGAACTCCACCGGCGGTTAATGGGAAGCAAAGAACAAGGAAGAAGGAAACAGAACTACAGTAACACGACCCGCCTCGTGTGACGTCATCACGCTTCAGCTCTACGAGACACGTCACGTAGCGCGGCTCTCTTGCCAAGAAACAAACGTGAAGGGGGAATGTTAATTCGAGATCATGCAATTTTCCCTCCGCCCAATCATGGGCCAGTGCATTAAGTGACTCTGATTTTAACTTAACTAATGAACTTACTGAGGGTGATTGCGAAACAGCTTTCTGATGTTCCCATACATTTCCAGGACATTTAAGGTTTTCCAGGGAAAAGAGTCCCGTAGGAATGAATGGAGGAATGTTCAGTTTCAACAGTGGTGACAGTTACAACTGTATTTTTTTGACGTGTTTTTTAAACTGCAAATCTCTCAATTTCTACACTACATATATATATATATATATATATATATATATATATATATATATATATATATATATATATATATATATATATATATTATATATATTACATAAAAATGTTCATATGGAGTCAGTTACTTACCTTATTAGGTACACCACTTTATTAGGTACACCTATACATCAGCTTGTAAATGCAAATATTTAAACACCATAGTACTAGCAGTCGTACCAATAGTCCACAGAATGGCCGCAATGCATTTTCTTTAGGAAATGCACATCTCTAATTTAATGAATTAATTTAACATTGGGCCGCTGTATAATCTGATTAATACAACAATCAAATTAAACTAAAACTAAACTAAACTAAAATTTCCCTCAGGATGAATAAAGTATCTATCTATCTATCTATCTATCACAGTGCCGTGTCTACAAATGTCTGGTCTGCAGGCAGCTAATGTTAAAATCTATGCCCAAACATCAGTGAAATGACCAACAAACAAATGTATTATCCGGAAGTACAAATGAAATATGGAAATGGTGCCAACATATTAGACCGCTTTAAACATTTAATTGCATGCACGCTCTCATTATTAACCCTTTAACAAGTCAGATCACAAACATGTGATTGCAATGTTCTTAAATTAACATTCTAATCCTGGTGTAACGATCACAACTACTTGCAAAAAACCTACCTCAGGGTTAAAGTTGAATGAACACAGAGGTATATTCACCTTAATTATATTATATTACCTTAGTTGTATCACAGACTCAATTCAACAACTGTAGGCAGATAATAACAACAAGATGGTAGATGGCAGTTCTAAATCTGGACATGACATCATCAGACACAAACATTTTTGTAATTACAACTGCTAACAAGAGTTCTCCCTGTGAGTTTAACACATGGACCAGGTTGATTTCTGAGGATATGATGCAAGTCTTGCAAAAAAACCCCACATCTTTCAGGTTGAAATTATGTTTCTATTTTCAGATAATAGTTTAACAGTTTTATTTTTGTGTCCCGGGTCGGTGTCATCAGTTCAATGGCATAAGAACAAACAAATGAAAAAACAGCTGCATTGATCCATGGACTCAATTCCACATACTTCACTTTTATGCAGGGTGGGGCTCAGAGGTGCAGTAAAAAGTCTCCTGCAGGACTTCCCCCTGTCAGGCCACTGTGTGGAGCTACCAAGAGGTCGACTTAGCAAGCTACAAGACGGGGCTGAGTCAGAACAGGAAACCGTTACGCCTGAGCTTGTAAGAATATCCACTCCCCCAGCGAACTCCCCACCTGCTGCGGCCTCCAGGGCATTCCCCAGGAATTTCCTGCAGGGACGAGAACTCGGACGAAGATGGTGGCGGACGCTAACAAGATACACGTGTTATAAGGGCCGTCAACAGAGAGTGGTCTTCAGCAAGCTGCAGTCAGATTGGACTGCTCACCTATGACAAGGTTGCGGGAGGGGGTGGGTTCCAACTGCCACAGCCAATGGTGTTTCAACTTCAGCGTGTTTACTGAGAAGGGGGAGGGATAAACAGTGCTGTGGTTTGAAGGTGTTTGTTGCTGCCATTCCTCTCTTGCTGACGAAATGACCCATTGTACCTTTAATAATCCACAGATTTTTTTGTACCGCTATGTCAGACTAGAGTGCTTAACTTTAATTTTACATTTCAGCTTCGAGAGTACATTCAGTGGACAGGAGAAACCTAATTGATCCTAATTGAGTTGATTTTACACCTGAAGTTAATCAACAATAAATTAAATGTGAAATGTATTCCCCACAGCATTTATCACCACGGAGGGTTATTTCATAACGAGGAGTATCGTTCTGATTGCCTTCAGGTGAGCGTTAGACCAGACGGGGCTTGAGTGAGCTTCAACATGTATGAGGGGCTTGGATCTGTGTCAGCAGGTCATCATGGCCACTCCGGAAAGTTCCATCCGACAACAATGAGCAGAGTAAACGTCACTGATACCTTACCCCCAAGCTCACAGGCTGATTCTGCAAAAGCTAGCATGGCAGCCATTTTATAGGGCGGCCTGTAGCGTAGTGGTTAAGGTACATGACTGGGACCCACATGGTCGGGGGTTCGATCCCCGGTGTAGGCCCTTAACCCTGCATTGCTCCAGGAGAGGATTGTCTCCTGCTTAGTCTAATCAACTGTACGTCGCTCTGGATAAGAACGTCTGCCAAATGCCATTAATGTAATGAAAGAGCAGCATTGCAATCATAAGACATGGTGCCATGCTCAAATATGCCTCAGCATATAGGGGTCCTCAACGAACAGCTACGTACCCTATGGTTAGCAAATGGGACGTGTTGGACCAGACGACCAGAAAACAACCAGAAAAGCGAAACAAAGGTGTATTGAAGATGAATCCCAGAATCACTGGGAGGTGGGAAGTGTTTGGATACTTAACTTTGGTCACTTTTGCTCTGTTTGTTTGTTTGTTCAAAAAATAAAAAATAAATAAATAAAATGGCCCATGTCCTTATCTTTGTTGTACAGGTAGCAGTTGAAATTGTACTTCCCTCTAGGGTCTTTCAGCGAACTTATCCCTGGTTATGGGTATGCACTTTGTTGTACGTCGCTCTGGATAAGAGCATCTGCCAAATGCCAATAATGTAATGTAAGTACTCACCCCGAGATGGAGAAGTCGGCTTCCCCAAGTCTCCTCCATGCCAGCTACTGAGGTGGTCGCCAGTGGGTGACAAGATGTGGTCATCTCCTCCAACTGAATGACTCCCTTCCCCTGAGCCATCCTGGAGCCATTCTTTCATCCCGCAGGGCTGGCCTGCCAGTCATCACATTGGGGCTCATCTACACACTGGAACAGCCCCTGAACTGAGACCAGACACTGGGGCCCATCCACACACTGGTACAGTGCCTTAACAGATAGCAGACCATGGGACCCATCCACACACTGGAACATGGTTACCAGACACTGGGGCTCATCTACACACTGGGACAGTGCCTTAAGAGTTACCAGATCGTGGGGCCCATCCACACACTGGAACAGAGCCTCAACAGATACCAGACCATGGGGCCCATCCACACACTGGAACAAAGCCTCAACAGATACCAGACCATGGGGCCCATCCACACACTGGAACAAAGCCTCAACAGATACCAGACCATGGGGCCCATCCACACACTGGAACAAAGCCTCAACAGATACCAGACCATGGGGCCCATCCACACACTGGAACAAAGCCTCAACAGATACCAGACCACGGGGCCCATCCACACACTGGAACAAAGCCTCAACAGATACCAGACCACGGGGCCCATCCACACACTGGAACAAAGCCTCAACAGATACCAGACCATGGGGCCCATCCACACACTGGAACAAAGCCTCAACAGATACCAGACCATGGGGCCCATCCACACACTGGAACAAAGCCTCAACAGATACCAGACCATGGGGACCATCCACACACTGGAACAAAGCCTCAACAGATACCAGACCATGGGGCCCATCCACACACTGGAACAAAGCCTTATCAGATACCAGACCATGGGGTCCATCCACACACTAGAACAGAGCCAAAACAGATACCAGACCTTGGGGCCCATCCATACACTGGAAAAGTGCCTTAACAGATACCAGACTGTGGGGCCCATCCACACACTGGAACAGAGACTTAGCAGATAGTAGACCATGGGGTCCATCCACACAATGGAACAGAGACTTAGCAGATAGCAGACCGTGGGGTCCATCCATGAATGTCATGTCACCCTGTTACAAATCTCATCATCAAATTTGCTCTCAATAAGTCAAAGATGAGCGAGCACGACTGGTTCATGTTTTTTGATCCAGGAAAATGTGAAATGCTATCGCTGGCTTCTATGAAATGCCACATTGTTAACTTCGGGTAGCAATGCAGGGAGTTTAACGAATTTGGACATCACTCATCGGAAATACGTGGCCGGCTCACGGCAGCAATTTTGTGGCGGTGCTGCTTGCTGAGTTGCTGAAGTGAAGAGGACTGAGTGGAACTGCGTGACACAGCTTCCATTTTAGTTTTTATACTTTCGTGGAAATGGGCTCCAGAGGAACCGCCTACAAAACAAGATAAGTCAAAGTCCTCTTCAGGCAAGACACGGCTACTGCATTTTTTATGGAAACCAGTGTCACAGAGTGGCCTATGCAACATCTTTCCTCAAGGACTTCAATATGCCACAGAAAACATTTGGCCGATGTATTCACGGTTGTATACTATTATTATGTACTATTTTCAGAAATCAAACACCAGAATTTTGTTGATTTAATGTTGATCTAAAATTTCCTTTTGAGATGTAAATATCTGGCAGACACGCTGGGGAAATTGTCTTGGGGCTAAAAACACAAATGGAAGGATCATTTTTTTCCTGTCCAGTTCTAGGTATTGCTCTGAACTCGTTCTATCTTTCCTCCACCAGGGGGCGATAATGTGCCATCTCAGTTCTTCCCCTGCACTCAGTGTACGCTCTCCTTCGCAGCAGAGATCTACCTGCACAAACGCATCAAGCGCTCTGAGACTGCCCCCCCCCCCCCCCCCCAGTGGATAAGCAGCTTCAGTAATTGCGTAGGCTTTGGGAAACCGTGACAAAAAAGCAAATTAATGTAATGCATTACAATTAATTGAGGCGCAATTTTCTATTTGGAATGCCCTAAAACCAGCGATCTGCCAGGCATTTGCAAACTCACTTCAGGACGACTTCCTGAGATATCGCTGTGCAAATACAGTAGGTTTCAAAAATACTTCCGCAAAGGATCTACTGAGGAGGAGGAGAAAAATAAGAGAGTGGGCCCAATGTGTTTGCCTAGTTCTCCTTCCTCCATTCCCTCTGTAACGCACCTATGTGATGATCTGAATTTGAATTTTTTTTACAAATAGAATTTTCCATTTTCTCAAATTGGTCATTTTCTCAATATTCTCTATTTCGAATAAATGTTCTCCACGTATCTCATGAGGCCAAGAGGAGAGCAAATATTCCCAGAATAACCATAAAGTTTTATATATGGACAAAATCTGAAGTCACAAATGTATTCGCATAACACAGTTAATCGGACAGCCATAAATAGAAGAGCACATATTTGCAGCATAAACAGGCAGTCTTATCTGTAGATAAAATCTGAAGAACCGATGGTCAAACACTGTTGGGTTTACTTGGGGTCTTTTTTGAGATGACATTTCCATCTGAATTTCCGGGTCGATAAGAGAACACGGCTGGTGCTGGTGTGGGCATGGTGTTCATATCTGTTATTCAAAAGCAACACATTCATTTCCGTAATCCATGGTGGCTTACCGCCTTAATTTTGATGAGGTTTTCCAACGTAACCACACGAGTCGAATTAAAGTGCTTCTGCACTGCAACGGATCACAAAGCAAATACGCTTAAAATTATTGGTAAACATGCACTTTTAATGGTAGTAAATATCACTAAAGTCACAGGGGCAGACGGCAGACTACAGCGCCTGCCGTTATACACAAACATACAATAAAACATGCAGACAGCATACAGTGGCACACAGAGTCCCTGATCCCAGAACAGGTGATGGGGTTAGAACTAGCCAGTGTTAATGTTCGACTAATGTACACAGTGACCACTTCAAATGGCCAAATGCCATTAATGTAATGTAATTTAATGTAATGCATTCCATCCACTTCACATGTCAACATGTCTGCTCAGAGATGCTCTTCTGCATACCACTGTTGTAATGCGTGCTTATTTGCCCTTCTCCTTATTATCACAACATTTCCGTGGAAAATCCCAGGAGATCAGCAGTTTCTGAGATACACAAACCACCCTGTCCGGCACCAAGAATCACTCCAATTTCAAAGAATTTTAAATAACATTTCCTCCTCATTCTGACATTCGGTCTGAACAACATCCATCCATCCATCCATCCATTATCTGAACCCGCTTATCCTGATCAGGGTCGCAGGGGGGCTGGAGCCTATCCCAGCATACATTGGGCGAAAGGCAGGAATACACCCTGGACAGGTCGCCAGTCTATCGCAGGGCACACACACCATTCACTCACACTCATACCTACGGGCAATTTAGACTCTCCAATCAGCCTAACGTGCATGTCTTTGGACTGTGGGAGGAAACCGGAGTACCCGGAGGAAACCCACGCAGACACGGGGAGAACATGCAAACTCCGCACAGAGAGGCCCCGGCCGACGGGGATTCGAACCCAGGACCTCCTTGCTGTGAGGCGGCAGTGCTACCCACTGCACCATCCGTGCCGCCGGCCTGAACAACAACTGAGCACAGTTAATAAAGTGCTCACAGAGCGTGTGCGCTGATCCTGCAGTCACCTTCAGTGTAACCGACCCGTCTCCAGGTCATCCGCCACTAGGGGGCAGCGTCGCCCCGCGGGCCCACGCGGCGGCTCCTGAGGCAGCAGAGGGCGGGCGCGCGGGGCCCGGGGCCCCTGCGGAGGGAGCGGCAGCCCCTGGGAAAGCGCTCGCTGGCCAGGACGTAGAGCAGCGGGTCCAGGGCGCTGCTGACGCTGCAGAGGGCCTCGAAGAGCTCGTAGGCGGCGTACAGGGAGTCCATGTTGGTCGACGTCAGAGACCCTCGGTCCTGCATGGCCACCACCGTCAGCACGGCGGCGTGGTACGGCACGAACGACACCACGAACACGGCCAGGGCGGCCGAGATGAGCGCCAGCGGCCGGGACGCCCTCTGCCTCTTCCCGCCGCGGGGGAGGGAGCGCAGGGCGCGAACCGTCAGGGCGTAGAACACCAGCATGAGGGCGAAGGGCACCCCGAAACCCAGCACCGTCCTGGCCACGGTGACGGCCTGGACCAGCTCCGGCGGGCCCCGCATGTGGTCCATGCAGGCCGTGGAGTTCCCCGGCCGCGCTTCGCCGGACGGCAGGAGGAGGAGGTCCGGCACGGCCCACAGGACCAGTCCGGTCCAGGCCAGGCCGGAGCAGAGCCGGGCGCGTTCGGCCCCCCACCAGCGCAGCGAGCCCAGGGGGTGGGCCGCCCCGGCGTAGCGGTCGAAGCTGACCAGCGTGAGGAAGAGGATGCTGCCGTACACGTTGACGTTGAAGGACACCCTCTTGAACTGGCAGAAGGCGCGGTAGTCGGCGGCGCGCGCCCGGCGCAGGCTGAAGTAGAGGGCGAAGGGGAGCGTGAGCAGCCAGGCCGAGTCGCAGAGCGCCAGGTTGAGGAGGAGCACGCGGCTGGACGTCCAGCAGCGCCGGGCCAGGCCGTAGTGCAGCAGCGCCGCCACGTTGCCCACGACGCCCACCGGCAGCGCCAGCGCATACAGCGCCAGCAGGAGGTAGCAGTACCACGCCGCGTCGCGGTACTGGCTGCAGAACTGGGAGGAGCGGTTCGTCATGTCCTGCAGTACCTGCACCTCGCCTGTGGGGGGGGGGGAGGGTGATGAGCACTTTTTCATTTCAGGCGCAAACAGGTAAATGGTTGGAGTTTATATTGCGCCTTTATCCAAAGCGCTGTATAACTGATGCTTCTCATTCACCCGTTCATACACGCACTCGCACACCGACGGCGATTGGCTGCCGTGCAAGGCGCCGACCAGCTCGTCAGGAGCGTTTGGGGGTTAGGTGTCTTGCTCAGGGACACTTCGACACAGCCCGGGCAGGGGATCGAACCGACAACCCTCCGACTGCCAGACAACTGCTCTCACTGCCTGAGCCATGTCGCCCCCAAACAGATGCAGAAGCACAGGCAAGTGCTCAGCTTGGTAAATTGTGTGTCCGTTGTCGCATTTCAGAGTAAGTTATCTGAAGGCAATGTCTGGTCCAGAGCTGGATTGAATACGTAGTCGTTTTTTAATTCAAATCTGTACTCAGCTGATCTTGCCTGGGGAAGTCGAGCCAACCAAGATGACCAGAAGGCAGGGTTTGCACAGTTTGAGAGTATTTCATTGGTTCCAATACACCAGACAAGCTCAGTAAAGTGTAGAAAGGCATTTGATTTCAAATCCAATACAATGACCTATTTCACCCAGGTCTGGTCTAGGCTCAGACAATTTACTGATATATTTATAATCAATTTATTAAACACTCAGCAGTTTTTTACAGGCAGGAAAATATCTTTTTAAAGATCTTGTTACGAGAGATTTGGATCAATAAAAATCTAAACCAACTTCAGCGGAGGTTTTTACAATGTTAGGCAGTGGCAAGGATCAATGTTGAGTGGTGAACCTCTGAAATCTCAAAATTATCCAATTTCTTTATTACTGTACCTTCTTAAAATATCAATACCCTTCCAACAATAGGCCTATCTATTTGATAACCATTCTCACTCCATAAAGGCCTGTTGCTATGCAGCGCAACTGTCTCCAGGAAGTGACTGAGAAACCCTCACCAAATTGCATTATGTTACATTATTGACTCTCCACGTTGCAAAATATTCTGAATGTCCGAGTTTTCAGACGGCGATATTCAAACAGAATTTGGAAATTTCGGTTTTTCGCAATTAGTCTACTGGAGCCACACAGATACATGAGGATTGATGGCCCCTGTATTTTATTTCAATTATTTCATCTGCATTTAAATCTATTCAATAATGAACATGGCTTGAGTAAATATTTGAGGGAATGAATTGAAAGGTTGCTGTTTATACAGCGTGCACCATTTGGACAGGTCTTTTATGATTAATATCGGAAGTTAAAATATTGACACTGGATATAGCTAGCGACTTGGACACAACCAGGCAATGATGAAATCTAGTTGCTTGTTTTACCCTCCAACTGAAAACATGTACAGTGCCTAGCACATATTATTCTAGCTTTGTATGCTTCTAATTTATAACACACGCACAATCTCTATCGAATAATAGCTTAATATTCTCAATATTGCATGACACTTGCACATACAAAGCACATGAAGAGTTAAAGACATTCAGCATGTAAGTGGAAGATGTAGGGAAGCAATCAATCCTTAAATCAGGACCTGGAATCTAAATCCAGGCCTGGTTTTCTTTTCTCCCAGGCCATTAGCTGAACAATTAGTGCCACTGATTGGCCAGACTTGTCTTCACAGGCGAAGGGAGGGTGGAAAGCCAACAGGTAATGGGACCAGCAGGTCTTGGACCACAATGACCCCTGCTGTAGGGTAACCGACAACAAATAATAAAGCACCGCAAGGCCATAAGACAACCTCTGAGTATGAATGAAGAATAAGACATACGTCTGCACTGCACTCTCTTACCGATCGCTCTGAGCAGCGAGTCGTTGCGGTGCCACTGCTCCATGGTATCGGGCAGGGAATAAAACGTCCTCTTCCCGAGCTGTTCCTCGATGCGGGAGTGCGCCGTCGTTCCGCAGTCGATCCACATACGATGTCGGGCGGCGTTTGAAGAGGCTGTAGTTCCCCCGCTCGGTTCCGAGCTCCTCCTCCTCCTCCTCAGCGTTTCCATGGTGCCTGCCCTGTGTTTGCTCAGACCGCGCTATTAAACCGCCGATTACCGCCGTTACTGCCCACACTCGGCCAGACGGCACCAGCGGGTAAACGGGAGAAGACCTGTAGCCTACGCGTGCTGCGTTTTCCAACTGACGCTGAACTCAACTAATGTTGACTTTGCTCAGGTCATTTTAATAGGCCCTACGGCAGGGATCAGAAAGTAAAAGTCATGCCGTGTGTTTCTTACACCCAAGGACTCCACCGCCAGGTGATTTCACGAATTAGTTGTACCTCCTGGCCGAAGAACGGTGCCAATTAGCGAATATAAACAAAATGGTGGAGAGGACTTTTACTTTCTGAACCTGGACCTTCCACCTCTAGGATGTGGCATACAAAGTGACGTTCCATCCGATTAAATTTCGGTTTGTATAGCCCTGAATTTGTTTATTTAGGAACCCTCAAATCAAGTTCAGTTAGTTCCCAAAACTGACTGATTTTTTTTTTTTAACTACCGTTTTTGGTTTCCTAAAATAAAAGGTTCTCATTGTTTTTATTATATGAATGTTGCTAATACAGTACGTAACTCACCAAGGCTGAAAATAACTTTGTGAAAAGCGAACTAGGAGGTTTTTGATACCGTACAACCACTAGATGGAAGCATCTCCAAACATGTATTAGCGAATGATCACCGCATTACGATTTGAAACGGGTTTCAGAACTTGGTTGGAACAGAAGGCATTTTTTCCCTATTTAAATTCTTCATCAAACTACAAGATAAGCTCCAATTGTTCCCTTTCTCCCCAGTTAAAATACAAAATGTCCATTTGAGTGTGTTGTTTCTTAAGATGGGGGTTGGAGATGTGGCAGGAGACACTTTATTGGTTAAAATGTAAATGTCATACTTAATAATAATTAAGGAATACATTGTGCAAATTACCTATTCCTAATCTTGTAGTAGCCAGTAAAGGAACATTATGGCTTGTAGGATAAAAAAAAACTTTAAAATAGAAAAATTGAAAAGTTTAAGTTTTAGAATTTGTTTCCCTCGTTTCTTTTTCTTCAATTCTTATTTTGTGTTGATGTAGATGTGTTATATTGATGTTGACTGCACCGGTCATTTAGTTTGTGACATTTCAGGTCCGATTTTTAATGGAAAGGCAGTAGATATTCGCAGCAGCATAATCCCCAGCTCTGGTTCTGTACACAATCCAGATCCACTTCGCGCACATTCCTCAACCGTGCTCTACACGAATTAGCTTATCTGAACCGAGCAGGTAGCTCCGGCCTCTGGTTGAAATCAGCAGGTGTGGCGATTGGTTGGACTGAAAACCTCTTCACCAGCAGGTGTGGCGATTGGTTGGACTGAAAACCTCTTCACCAGCAGGTGTGCTGATTGGTTGGATTGAAAACCTCTTCACCAGCAAGTGTGCCGATTGGTTGGACTGAAAACCTCTTCACCAGCAGGTGTGCTGATTGGTTGGACTGAAAACATACTCTCAGCCCTCCGTGGCTGGGCACCATATGAGCACATAATGACAAGACAATTTCAGGTTCCATTGCCTTCAGGTGTTAGAGAGCCGTTCTTAGTCCATGAAAAGAGTTCCCAGATATTTTATCTCCAGACCCCATAAAGTGTGACTGAGGACCCCTGAATTGGCCGGCGCACAACCTGCTACACGATGTGATTGGACCGTTTAGTTTCCCATTAATTGGGGGACAGCTGCTCTTAAATAGTCACACATGGTTCAATCCCAGCATGCAACTCTTTCCTCAGAAAAGGTTCCAACGGGGGAACAGAACAAGTTGGCAAGGCAGTGTCACAACCAATTCTATCCACCTTACAAAACTTATTCCCTCCGGGGTCACGTTTCCGGTTCTGTGAAATCAGGGGTCCTCACTCCTGGTGCTGGAGAGCTGCAGGGTGTGCTGGGGTCCTCACTCTTGGTCCTGGAGAGCCACAGGGTGTGCTGGGGTCCTCACTCCTGGTCCTGGAGAGCCGCAGGGTGTGCTGGGGTCCTCACTCTTGGTCCTGGAGAGCCACAGGGTGTGCTGGGGTCCTCACTCCTGGTCCTGGAGAGCCGCAGGGTGTGCTGGGGTCCCTCACTCCTGGTCCTGGACAGAGCCAGAGGGTGTGATGGGGTCCCTCACTCCTGGTCCTGGAGAGCTGCAGGGTGTGCTGGCTTTTGTTTTTGCTGTAATATCCGCAACCAATTCACACCCAAGGTGAGGTGAGTTAATTGATCAATGAAAGCAGTTCATTACACAGTTGAGAGTAACGGCGAAAGCCAGCACACCCTGCGGCTCTTAGCCCAGTGGTCCTCACTCCTGGTCCCTAAGGCAGTGGTACCAACCCAAAATAGAAGAACTGTGTGAGTAGCCCCAGCTGAACCCAGACAGGTGCCAGCACTCCCTGTCAGTTATCTTCTGTGGAAAGAGCTGAAAGCTTAGGGTGAGTACGGTGTGTGGAGTCATTTCAGGGCAGCCCTGAGCAGGCCAGCCAATCGCACAACTCAACCCTGAGCAGGCCAGCCAATCCCACGGCTCAACCCTGAGCAGGCCAGCCAATCACGCTGGAGCGACGCGTGTGTCCTGTGGAAAGAACACATACAGTGGTCACGTTCAGGAGAACACACCTGCTGAGAACACTGGTCCTCCTGAAACGTGGAGTAGTGTCTTTAAAGAAGGGCAGATTTATTTTCTCCCATTTGTTGTAGCTTCCAACGGAATTGGTGAGGTAGGCCCAGTCTAGAAAAATTTGTAACATTTGACCAATCACAAAAAACGTTTCCCAAGTCGAATTTATTGTCCATGACAATTGTGGTGAAAATGAGAACTAATTCTCAGCTTTATTGTGTGTTGCACAACAGAATAGAACATATATGATATTTAGAATATTTAATTAATTATGTTAATCACATTTAATAATCAATTCTTAAAAAAAGAAACAATTATTTTTGTGAAGCCCTACACTGAACTCCACCTACAGGGCAACACAACCACGCACTCAAACACAACCTCAGTCACAACCACAACCTCAATCACAACCACACAATCAATCATAACCTCAATCGCAACCACACACTCAATCACAACCTCAATCACAACCACACACTCAAACACAACCACACACTCAATCACAACCTCAATCGCAACCACACGCTCAATCACAACCACACACTCAATCACAACCACAGATGTCATGAGTGGACATTGTATGTTAATCACTAATAAACATTAAGCAACTCAACACATTGGATGACCTCTGAGCATATCTCATCATGATGACATACAATAGCCAACAGCCACTGCGTACTTAGTCATCAGAGGAGTGATGGAAAATATCAGTCTGGTAGCACAGGAGACTCCTCTTGTCATAAGCACTTTCACAGCAGAGAAACCATGCATCTTCCAGGATAGAGTTCATGGGCGTTTGTATTGACACGTTAATACAAAAGAAACCCGCCGAAGGAATGGCAGTACCTTCACGCCAGAGTGACGAAAGGGCCTCGTGGAACCGGTTCCTTCCGCAGAACGATGCGAGTGGCGTGTATTACCACGGTGTGCGCGGGAGGGGATGATGGCGGCTACGCGGCGCGGGGGAAACTCCGTTGGGCCCCGCCGGTGGGAGTACGCCCGGAGATCCCAGCAGGGGAGAGAAGGACAGGAACAGCAGGAGAGAAGGAGAGGAACAGCAGGAGAGAATGAGAGGAACAGCAGGAGAGAAGGAGAGGAACAGCAGGAGAGAAGGAGAGGAACAGCAGGAGAGAAGGAGAGGAACAGCAGGAGAGAGGGGCCAGAACAGCAGGAGAGAGGGGCCAGAACAGCAGGAGAGAAGGACAGGAACAGCAGGAGAGAGGGGCCAGAACAGCAGGAGAGAAGGACAGGAACAGCAGGAGAGAAGGACAGGAACAGCAAGAGAGAAGGGTCTTGCAGTTAATTTTTCTTTGAAGTTTAGTGTTGATTGAATCCCAGCCAGTATCTTCCCTCTGCATGTGCAAATGACCTTCCCGGGTTAAATTAAGTTGTGTTGTATTCTGCTTTGACATTTAAAATTAAAGTTACAATTTTTTGGGTGAAAATGTATTGAACAATACTATTGTAGGCAATTGTTTTTTTTTTTAGAAAACTTTAAAGGTGTCACAATTTCTATTTTTTGACTTTTGCATAGCATGAATGCATGTTTCAAGCCTCATTCCATGATTTTTGATGCTAAACAACTTGTTTAATCTGGTTTGAGGCAACATTATTCATTGATTCATTCATTCATATAAATTACTCATTAATATATATATATATATATTATATATATATATATAATTATTTTATATATATATATATAATTATTTTATATATATATATATAATTATTTTATATATATATATATTATTACTTTATTTTTTGGGGGGTAGTAGGATGAGTACGGCTAACCCCAGAGACTGTTCCCAGCACCAGCTAACCCCAGAGACTATTCCCAGCACTAATCCCAGAGACTGTTCCCAGCACCAGCTAACCCCAGAGACTATTCCCAGCACTAACCCCAGAGACTGTTCCCTGCACCAACTAACCCCAGAGACTGTTCCCAGGACCAGTTGACCGCAGAGACTCTTCCCCGCACTAACCCCAGAGACTGTTCCCTGCACCAAATTGACCCCAGAGACCGTTCCCTGCTCCAGTTCACCCCAGAGACTGTTCCCTGCACCAGCTAACCCCAGAGACTGTTCTCTTCGCTAACTAACCCCAGAGACTCTTCTCAGCACAAGCTAACCCCACAGTCCTCTCCACTGTGGATCATGTGTTGGAATACACAGCACTCATTAGCCTGGTTGACGTCCGGGACATTAGCATTTTCATTTACCCGTCAGACCGGCCCCGTTTGTGTAAAACCACACGAGCGTAACCACGCTGGGAGCCCATGGCACAGCGCACGGCATTGTGGGAATAAATCACACCCTAATTAGGCGCTGTTATTTAATTAAGAGTCACCCATTCCGCGGAGCTCTCATTAATCACAGCCAATTAGGGGCCCGGGCCGAGGCAGCGTGAGGCTGGGGGACCCGCTGGGACGGCCCCTCTCGGGCTGCGGAGCCCTGTTACCCCTCCCCCTGTGTGTGTGTGTGTGTGTGTGTGTGTGTGAGAGAGAGAGCATCTGCAAGAGTGTTTGTGTCCAAGTGTGTGCATATTCGTGCATGTATGTGTGTGGGTGTGTGTGTATATTCATGCATGTACATGTGTGTGAGTGAATGTGAATGTGTCTGAGTGAGAGAATAAGTGTGTGTGTTTGTGAGTATGCGTGCATTTGTGTGAGCAACGGTGTGTCTGCGTTTTCCATCTCCAAATCGCAGTTTGATCTCATTCTGTGAGAGCAGTGTCTGACACGTACTCTTCTCTGAATTACGGGACAATGACTCTGCAGCCGTCCACCTCCTTGACGTTTCCAAATCCCACAGGGACTGGCGCATCAGAGCTGCCTTCTTTCTCAAGTCCCCCTCGACTCAAAGCACTCCAGGAGCTCACACGCGCCATTTTGGCTCCAACGTTGAAAAGATGAAAACTATTCATCTTTAAACAAAGACATGCACGTTAGGGAATACGGATGCAAATTCTCATTGGCCGACTCTGGCACATTTACATTGATGTTTAAACTGCCCCTAGTAAATGAATAAAGAACAAAGAACACGTGTGATTTCTGATTTCATATTATCTCTGGGCAGATCCAGTGACTTTACGTAGCCTGACCAGTGATGATATGAATGTCGCATCCAGACACAGGAAGTGGCCACAGTCTCAGCAGGCTCGGACAGGAAGCTGCCGCATGTCACTCGCTGATCCAAGACATATTGTCCGTTTTTGTCGGTTGGGTTATTTGTCCGTTCTCCAAACGTTGACGTTGCTCGGGAACAGATGGTTCTGGAAGGTCCAGGGCCCGACGCGTGTGGCGGGTCAGCTGTGGAGCACTTGCACCCCGGGCCGAACTGAGGTCAGTCCAGGCGAACGTACGCTTATTTCATCTATGATTGCTATTGAGCAAACTCAAATTGAGCCTCAAACTGAAATGAAAGTTAGCATCTTGTCGTGGGGACTGTTTTACTGTTGCGGCCTCCCGGTGGTCAGGAAAAGGCGATGTCGGTATGGAAAGGTCCAAAAGGACCAATTAACATTTGTTAAAGGCAAAGGCTGATTATGTCTTTAACATAATAACAATTCCATGCGATCATATTGTACTTCTCATACTCAAAGCGCTTTTCTAGTGATGAGGGGAACTACCTCAACCACCCCTGATAAGTAGAACCCACCTGGGTGATGCAATGGCAGCCATTTTGTGCCAGAATGCCCACCACACATCAGCTAGAGTGGAGAGGGAGAGAATACATTTTTAGCCAATTAAATTAAGGGATGATTAGGTATACAGGCTGAGAGCCAGGTTGGGAATTTAGCTGGGACACCGGTGAACCCCCCTACTCTTTGAGTGTCTTGGGATCTTTAATGACCACAGTGAGTCAGGACCTTGGGTTGAGCATAATGTTTTAGATATTCGAGGAAAAGATGAAACATTTTACAGAAAAGATGCTGAGAGTAGGCTCTCAGTTCAACTTTTATTGACCAGTCGTTCCGCCCATTTGGAGATTCACATCTGACTGAATCCTGAAAAAAAAAAACACGACTTGACAGGTCTTTAATTATGTAGTAGCCTTTTTACTGGGTAAATACCAGCTACTTGTGTAATTATTACATGCAGTTAACAACTGATTTCAGAGGTAAGCACCATGAAACAAACTTGTTACAATGCAAATACATTTGACAGGCTGTTTTATAGTACTTACCTCTGAAATCAAAATAGTTACTTCCCGTTAATTACAGGTAAGTACAGTGGGGTGCAGATATTTAGTTATATGTCTGACACAAGGAATCTGCACCTGAACTCTCAAATTGATAAACATGAGACCTTTCTGCAAATTGTAAAGCAAGATTGATTTTTATTAAAATTGTTTACTGTTTATAAGTTATATATATATAAGGCAAGGTCTGGAAGACCAAGAAAGATTTCAGATAGAATGGCTTGAGACCTTGAGAGAAATGTTCAGAAGAACCCACACATCATTGCAAAAGAGCTGAAAAAAAGGAAAACACAGGTCTAGCTGTTCACAGGACAAGATCAAAAGACTGGTTACAGGAAACATTTACAAGCGGTTCAGTTGCCCAAGGAGGCCAGGGTTCCCAAACGTTTACGCAGGGCCTTATTTCTTTTTTGAAAGACAGTTCACCAGTGTAGGGGGCTGTGTGGGCGGGGCTGCCTGCATTGCCGCAGCAATGCTGCCAACTGCCATATTTCATAATCTCTCATAATATTTCATCTGGCATTTTTGTTCCATTTGGAGATGGATGACCCGTTTCAAACGGTAGGTTCGATTAAAGCGTTCTTGACAGCATGGCCATTTTTCACGCATATTAATAGCGAGCAACAAACAGCACTCCGTGTTGTTTTTCTTCCTCTGGAAGCTACCCTGTGTGTGTGCGTGTGTGTGGATAACCATCTGCAGCCTTGGTTTCCCGTTTCATGTTTATACTACCAACTTCCAGCAGGTTAATAATGGTTATCCCAATTAAGAAAATGGATTTACACAGGCGGGGGAGAGGGAATGAAGCTGTTCTGTTAAGATGAAGGCGTGAAGCACACCGTGAGATACTAGGGCCATGGAATGGGGCCCCTTGCATTCAGGAACTGGCCCCTGGTTAGGGGCCACCATCGCCACAGTGCCCTGCTAACCATTGTCTGGGTAAACGTCCCAGGGAGTTCAGATGACCCATGCGTATGATTAAGCCCCAACAAACATGAATGGGAGACAGCTAGACAGGTTGTGTAGTACCGCTGTGTTTCAAATGTCGACGGCCATTCCCGTCAACTCAGGATACTTTTTCAGAAGATGGAACGACAACCCGGTAAAAGTTTGAACGCCTGCAAGCCTACAAAGGTCCCGTTTTGGTCAACGAAACTGACGTTTTCAAAAAAATTACGTCCCCGGAAAGTTCCGGTCCGAATGCGACTTCCCAGCCGAATGTTTGGTGTCAGCAGTCTCCCCCTGCGGGGCTCAGGGAGCAGATAAAACCCAGAAGCCCCCTGGGGGTGGGGGTTCTTCGGTCTCTGCTAGAATCACCTGCTCCACCAGCCTGACCCACTTTCCCACAGCGGGTTTATCTGGAGATGATATCATCGCCGGTCGGCCCTCGGCTGCCAATCAACCGTACGGCCCCGCCCCCACCACCACTGCGTAAGGGGCGGGGTAACAATAGCTGTTATTTGTCTTAATGTCAGCTCACCGCGTTTAGATATAGAAGGCGTCTCAAAACAAAAGAACACCCTTCCTTAAGCACTTATCGGCACACTCTCTGAAGAGTCCTCGAGAGGCATAGTTGCATGAAATTAACCGTTTGTGGCAACAAGACGGATGCATTTTAGAGAGATTCTGCTCTTCAGGGGAATCTGGGGAGGTACTGGACTCACAACAGTTCATGAAATGCATTCGAAAGAGTAATAATAATAATAATAATAATAATACAAAAAACTACTTAGCATTTATCAGGCAACACAACAATACTTTCAGCAGAGATTTGCAAGGAGGAACAAAAAAAAAAATACATGAGTAAAATCGAGAATATTATGAAACTGGGTCAATAAATAAGAAGAAAACCCGACGGTACTAAGACAGGAACTGGTCCGTTCAGGCCCGTTCAGGTCCGTTGCTCTGGAGCGGAGTGTTCTTTACTCAGGGGGCCGGCACTCACCGTAGGGTCAATGCAATAAGTCAGCGCTGCGTGTCAGACGGAAGCAGAATAAACGCGTCTGGCAGACAGAAACGGGGATTGACGCCTTCGTCTCGCGCATCTCTTGATTGATTAGCGGCGTCGGCACGATTGATTCATGAGCGGGTCGTGACGGAGGGATCGGTGTCGGGGGAGACGGACCCCGCCCGATGGGCTCCATTCGGGTGATTTGTCACGCGGCGTTAGTGTAATGGGCGCGCCGAGCGCTAACAGGCGGAACGTGTCGCGCGAGTCGTCCGGCTGGGTTAGCCTAACGGCCGGAAAAGTGGTGCGAGGCTCGCTGCTGTCGACTCGGACTGCGTCTCTGCCTGAGGGCGTCTCTCCCTGAGGGCGTCTCTCCCTGAGGGCGTCTCTCCCTCAGAGCGTCTCTCCCTGAGGGCGTCTCTCCCTGAGGGCGTCTCTGCCTGAGAGCGTCTCTCCCTGAGGGCGTCTCTCCCTGAGGGCGTCTCTCCCTGAGAGCTCCTCTGCCTGAGAGCGTCTCCGCTCTGCCTGAGGGCGTCTCTCCCTGAGAGCGTCTCTCCCTGAGGGCGTCTCTCCCTGAGGGCGTCTCTCCCTGAGGGCGTCTCTCCCTGAGGGCGTCTCTCCCTGGGAGCGTCTCTGCCTGAGAGCGTCTCTGACTGAGGGCGTCTCTGCCTGAGAGCGTCTCTCCCTGAGGGCGTCTCTGCCTGAGAGCGTCTCTCCCTGAGGGCGTCTCTCCCTGAGGGCGTCTCTGCCTGAGAGCGTCTCTGCCTAAGGGTGTCTCTGCCTGAGGGCGTCTCTGCCTGAGGGCGTCTCTGCCTGAGAGCGTCTCTCCCTGAGGGTGTCTCTGCCTGAGGGCGTCTCTGCCTGAGGGCGTCTCTGCCTGAGAGCGTCTCCGCTCTGCCTGAGGGCGTCTCTCCCTGAGGGCGTCTCTCCCTGAGAGCGTCTCTCCCTGAGGGCGTCTCTCCCTGGGAGCGTCTCTGCCTGAGAGCGTCTCTGACTGAGGGCGTCTCTGCCTGAGAGCGTCTCTCCCTGAGGGCGTCTCTGCCTGAGAGCGTCTCTCCCTGAGGGCGTCTCTCCCTGAGGGCGTCTCTGCCTGAGAGCCTCTCTGCCTGAGGGTGTCTCTGCCTGAGGGCGTCTCTGCCTGAGAGCGTCTCTCCCTGAGGGCGTCTCTGCCTGAGAGCGTCTCTGCCTGAGGGCGTCTCTGCCTGAGGGTTTGCTTAGAAATAAATAAATGCAACGGTCGATTAGCTTTCTTCACAGGCAGGTTGGGAAGTGAAGTCAACAACTGTGGCCAGGACGGGACCCAATCAACATTTTCTCTCAACTCAACTTAGTTTTTCCTTCAGAAACGATTTGGCAAGGCCAGCGATCGCTGAAGCCCAGTGAAGGAAAAGTTTGAGTTCCAAAGTGAAGGACAAATGTCCTTAAATGCCCGCTCCCCTGCACGACTCACCAGCTGGCCGCCAAAAGGAGATTTGTCCAGATGAGTCCTGTTAACCACCACCGCTCTGGTCCTGCGAATCATGAGTCGCTCCGGCCCTGCGTATCACCGACTCGCTCCGGCCCTGCGAATCACCGACTCGCTCCGGCCCTGCGAATCACTGAGTCCGCAGACAGTGTTCGGCCTGTTTTCCCCTCAGAGTGGTATTACCGGACCGGGTCGACTGGGCTCTTTATGACACCCGCCGTTTCAAATACACCTTGTGCAGGACAAACAAGGACAGGCCCTCGTCCCTCAGGAGAGCTCCAACACGCCAATTTAGGATGGCCGTAAACCTGTCCTTGCCCTGAAACGAAGTGGAGACTGATCTGCAGCAGGGAAGGAGGGAGAGAGAGAAGGAAGAGAGGGAGCGTGGGTGAAAATGACTTGGGGGTAAAGGCTCTGTGGAAGGGAGGACAGGTTAGGGAGGGAGAACTGATAACCCTGCCTCCTCCTGAATCATCTGTCCTCAAGGCGGACTGGGTCACGCTAGGATCCCGCCATTTCAGCACAACAAGCCACCACAACACAACTGTTAGTGTCCTCTACGGCGGGAGAGAGAGAGAGAGAGAGAGGGAGGGGGGGAGAGAGGGGGGGAGAGAGAGAAATGGGTGGAGGGAGAGAAAGAAAGAGAGGGGGAGAGGGAAGGAGACAGAAATAGACAGAAGACAACAGAGTGAGAGAAACAATAGACAGAGAGAGACAGAGAACAAGAGAGGGATAATTCATGTTTTTTAATCTCCACCATCTTTGGGCTCTCTCTCTCGACCCTGTCAGCAGGAAGGGAGACAATCTGTGGAGATGGAGAGAGGGGCGGAGCAGATACATTAATTACAACACCCCGCTACAGCCTCCCTGAGGCAGGCTAGCCTGGCGTGGCTAACACTGTCTTTCCATCCCCGCTAGCCTGGCGCGGCTAACACTGTCTCTCCATCCCCGCTAACCTGGCACGGCTAACATGATCTCTCCATCTCCGCTAACCTGGCGCGGCTAACACTGTCTCTCCATCCCTGCTAGCCTGGCGTGGCTAACATGATCTTTCCATCTCCGCTAGCCTGGTGTGGCTAACACGATCTCTCCATCTCCGCTAGCCTGGCGCGGCTAACACTGTCTCTCCATCCCCGCTAACCTGGCACGGCTAACATGATCTCTCTATCTCCGCTAACCTGGCGCGGCTAACACTGTCTCTCCATCCCCGCTAGCCTGGTGCGGCTAACACTGTCTCTCCATCTCCGCTAGCCTGGTGTGGCTAACACGATCTCTCCATCTCCGCTAGCCTGGCGCGGCTAACACTGTCTCTCCATCTCCGCTAGCCTGGCGTGGCTAACACGATCTCTCCATCTCCGCTAGCCTGGCGCGGCTAACACTGTCTCTCCATCTCCGCTAGCCTGGCGCGGCTAACATGATCTCTCCATCTCCGCTAGCCTGGCGTGGCTAACACTGTCTCTCCATCTCCGCTAGCCTGGCGCGGCTAACACTGTCTCTCCATCTCCGCTAGCCTGGTGTGGCTAACATGATCTCTCCATCTCCGCTAGCCTGGCGCGGCTAACACTGTCTCTCCATCTCCGCTAGCCTGGCGCGGCTAACATGATCTCTCCATCTTCGCTAGCCTGGCGTGGCTAACACGATCTCTCCATCTCTGCTAGCCTGGCGCGGCTAACACGATCTCTCCATCTCCGCTAGCCTGGCGTGGCTAACATGATCTCTCCATCTCTGCTAGCCTGGCGCGGCTAACCCTGTCTCTCCATCTCTACGGCTGTAATTCTTACCGCTAAGGCCCGATCACAGCCTCCCTCCAGGGCCAGCCTGGCCACCCTGCTGCCTTACTCTCTCCCTCCATTTCTGAATGAGTCCTGAGTGTTAATGGCAGTCACAATTGTGGATATGGGGAATAGAATAGGACCCTCGGTGAGCTGGGCAGCAGACTCCGTCAAGAAATGGTCAGAAATGACCGGCAATTCTAAGGCTTTTCACACCGCCCTCTGCGAAATTGCATTGACACAACCTGTTTGTAAATGTTTATAAAAGTACAGACTGACAGGATGACTGACTGATTGGATGATTGAGTGAGTCGTCAGGCACACAATAGTTTCATGAAGTAGTCTGCACGGCACCCGGTAAACCAGCCATCTTTAAAATTCATTTGAATTTCTCACAGGGCTACATCATTCCTTTTAGAGTATGTACATCATTGCAATCTCTCGCCGTCTAACGCATACATTAGAGACTGATCTTTCCAAAATATATACGCCGCTTAGCTACGAAGGTCTCGCTTGATTGATTGGTTTAAAGGGGGGGCGCAGACATTTAATGTTGACTGATTTAATCGCCGCACCGCTTGAATTATTGCTCAGGTGGGGAGCAGGGACAGCTATGGATTCAATCAAACGGTGAGTGTGCTAATGGAACGAAAATAGTGGCTGGAATCTCGCCAAAGGGAGCACGTTTCTCAGAGGGGCCATTAAACACGCGCGACAAACGTTCGCGGCGATGCTCAAGCCCATTTCGTTTCGAACTTCAATATTTCATATTTAACCGACTTTATTAATAAACCGATTCGGTTTTTTTGGGACGTTTTCTGTCCGATTCTAACCAAGCGGCCATTTCTCCTCTCTGTCGCCGAAAGAGTGCTCCTGATTCGAACGCAATCACATTTCGGCAAAAGTCCACAGCTGAGGGCCCCAATACAGTAATATCGAGAGGCTCAAACAAATCACTCAAACCCAGCCTCTGAACTGTGTGAACCAATAGAAGGGGATCGTGCTTCCAGCGAAAACGTCGCCTTCCAATCACGGCTTTTCCGGGGAGGATGGAGGAGACATCTTACAACCACAAACTGCGTTTAACTGGAGAACTCGTGATTCACCTTTTTGTGCTCAAAGCGCTTTTTTCAAGAAGCGGAGCATTTCCGACATAGGCTCACCCAATCAATCAAGTGAGATGTTGTTTGGGGATACAAGCGGTCAGAGAGAGGTCACGTAGCGCACAGTAGGATCAAAGCCCTGTGAGAAGGTGCTCATAGTTATCTTTTATCGCAGGCTTGCACTGAGGGGTGTTTTCTTTCCTTCCTGAAATCCCTTTTGGCAGCTCTACTCAGCCTTGGTTCCACATTAACTGCTGACTAAAGACTTCTCTTTCAGCAAGCTACGTGAAACCAATACGCTTTTCTGTGGGTAATCATCAGCTCATTGTTCCACACAATATTATGCAGTTATCCATTCTATCACACACACTCTGCACACACACACACTCTCACACACACTCTCACACAAACACACTCACACTGCGCACTCACACATACTCACTCACACAGAGAACGCCTACCTCACACACACACACACTCACACACACACACACACACACAGGCATGTACCACACACACATATATACACGCAGCGCACAAGCATACACACACACTCACACAGAGAGAATGCCACACTCACACTCACTCTCACTCTCACACTCTCACTCACACTCACACACTCAATAGCTGTAAACTCTAGAGAGGGTCATGGGAAATGCGGTTTCATTGATTAAAATCAACAGAAATCAATTCATAGAAAATTACGTTTTATGCCGTCAACCCAACACGTGGGTTTCACACAAGTGACTTTTCTGGGGATCAGCAGACTGTCAAGCCTGGACCCCACATAATCACGCACAACCCTACATATTTCTTGCAAAAAAGCTGAGAAAATGCAGTTCTGATATCAGTAAAATACCGGGTTCTAGCAAACCCCCACTATTAAAATCAGAAATGTGCAACAGCCATCACCATGAACCCAGAACATACGGAAAGGATCATGGGAAATGTAGTTTTATTCCGCAAACAGAGCAATTGATTATTTCGTTTCAAGCAAATAAAGTACGATAACACCCCCCACAGGAGAGCACCGCGTACACTTGCCCGTTTCGGAATAAATTTTAAACGAGGCAAACTAGGCATTCATTAATTATTCACTGTCATTCCTCAAAGAATCACTGAGTCATTCAATTTCTCCTCAAATCGTTGCCTTCATTAGTATTTGTCAGGAACGGCACTCAAATCCCTCAATCATATTTTCAATCAACGGCCTTTTCAATCGTGTAAACAGACCTCATTCTTCCGAAATCGCATTATCCTCCCGGTTTCCAATCCTTCACATAAAGTTTCCCGTCAGTGATTAATGGCTTCTGCTTTGCCGTTAATTTCATCTCCGCTAATTTCGTCTTCGTCTTCCCGCTGAGGCGGCGTCCCTTGTTAATCTGGCAGGGCACAGTGCTACTCTGTAAGCCTCCGGAGACCTTCCCAAACAAACAACCCATCCACTTAGGTTTTCTCTCCAGCACCCAGTCCAAGAGCCGCAGGGCGGCGGGCGCAACATTGGCTCAGGCTATTTGGACATTTATATCTGTGCAATTTACATGCCCCCATCTGAATCATCATACTACACTGAAGATACTTCACCTCTGTGAAGGCCTGGGTCTGTACATTGTTAATGGGAGGACCAGGGGGGACTCTCTGGGGAGATACACATACAGCTCAGTGCTGGGTAGCATTGTGGTTGATTATGCCATTACAGACATGGACCCAGAATGTATTAATGCATTTACTGTCATGCCATAAACACCCCTCTCAGACCATAGCCAGGTAACTCTATACCTGAAAAAAACAGAACGGGCCTTGAAAGATCACCATCCTGCAGCAAAACTGTTCAACTTAGAGCCCACATACAGATGGGGCCAGACCAGCAGTGCAGAATACCAGGCAGCACTGAGCAGGGCTGAAATAGACATGCTGAATACCTTTCAGCAAACACAGTACCCAAGCAACAACGAGGGCTTAAACCTGGCAACAAAACACTTAAATAATATATTTGTTAAACTGGCAATAAAATCAAACAGCAAACATGAAAATAAGAAAAATAAGAATGAGCCAGAAGAAAAATGGTTTGATAATGAATGCTGTACAGCTCAGAAGCAGCTGAGACAGCTGTCCCATAAACACAGGGAGCCCAGTGACAACGAAGGACGCTTCAGATACCATCAGGCCCTGAAACTGTACAAACAGCTCCTCACAAGGAAAAAACAGCAATATACAGTACTGTGCAGAAGTTTTTGGCACCCTGGACTTTATTATCTATATGTTCATTTTTTGTGTGTGTCAGTATAAAAGCACACATTTGAGATTTCCAAATATTCATTTTTCAAAAGATTTAATTTTACAGAGAAAATTTTTGTATTTCATTAAAAAAGTTACATATTATTGTCAGCAATTGATTACTCTTTACATAAAAACTTGATCAAGGCTGTCTGAGATCAGAAGCAAGGAGCCAACCAAAGTCTGCAGAAGTGCTGTGGCAAGTTCTCCAACATGCTTGGAACAACCTCCCTGCTGTCTTATAGAACTGCAGGACAGCGTTGGCTATCTCAGAGAAGTGATGCAGTTTTAACACCGAAGGGTGGTCACAAAAAATATTGATTTGATTCAGTTTTTTAATATTCTGCCAAATTACTAAAATGTAAGGTAAAATGTATAGTACATTTATTTAGGACATTTCATTGAATTATTTTTATAAGATATAAGAATGTTATCTGTACAGAAAGGTGGCACGGATGGTGCAGTGGGTAGCACTGCTGCCTCACAGCAAGGAGGTCCTGGGTTTGAATCCCCCATCGGACAGGGCCTCTCTGTGCAGAGTTTGCATGTTCTCCCTGTGTCTGCGTGGGTTTCCTCCGGGTACTCCGGTTTCCTCCCACAGTCCAAAGACATGCATGTTAGGCTGATTGGAGAGTCTAAATTGCCCATAGGTATGAGTGTGTGAGTGAATGGCGTGTTGCCCTGTGATGGACTGGCGACCTGTCCAGGGTGTATTCCTGCCTTTCGCCCAATGTATGCTGGGATAGGCTCCAGCCCCTCTGCGACCCTGTTCAGGATAAGCAGGTTAAGACAATGGATGGATCTGTACAGAATGCCTAAGACTTTTGCACAGTACTGCATGTCCAAAGAAATTGACAAAATTGAAAATGCAATTAATCAAAACACGTTTTGGGATCTTTGGAAAAAACTAGATTCATCAAACACAAGAGAAAAATTGACAATACATCATGGTAATATCTTGAAAAAAACACTTTAAAGAACTGTTTCAAAAACTTGAAAGTGAAATATTTAATTACAATCAGACCTCAATATACAAACAATTAAAAGACTTAGAGACAACCATTAAAGACAATCAAAATCCTTTCGACACCTTAATTACTTTGCAGGAGTTAAAAAGCAAACTACAGAAGGCCAGAAAAGCATGTGGACCTGATGGTATCTGCACAGAGATATTGAAACATGGCAGCCCTAAACTACATGAGGCCCTCCTCAAACTATTTAATTTAGCACTTAAGACGGCATGTTTCCCTGCAATCTGAAAGGCTTGATTACCCCTATATTTAAAAGTGGAGATAAATTGGTATGATTACAAAAGACTGACTGAACTTAGTTGGGAGCAAGGAGGCATATTCAATCAGTTAGACCACAGCCTATTTCGGCACCATTTCAGAGAAATTTGCTTCACAATCATTGTTTCATGCTGAGGACATTTTGCAGGTTTGAGAAAAGTAAAAGGTAGGAATGTAACACTGAGTGTGTTGGCAAATGTAAGCTCAACTCCGTAAAAAAGTATGTCGCTGCCCTTGAGAAATCTGACACGATTCTCCATTCGGCTCAACCTACAACCCTCATGGGAGAACGGTTCCAAGCTCTGTTGCTTCTAAAAGGTTACGGGTCAGTTTATCAGAGACAGGGGAAAAAAAAAAACATTTGCAATCCGCGCAACAGTCCAGTCTCAAAGTCCCACTTCAAGCATCATTCAGTCCCCACACACCAGACCTGTGCCAAACACGTCATTGTTTTTGAATCAAATACCTTTCTGCGCTCGATTGATCATGCCTGATGCAACCAATCAAGAGGACCAGAAGGCTTTTCTAGATGATACACCAGAACACCAGACAAGCTCAGTAAAGGGTAGAAAAGTATTTGAATCCAAACCAATCGCAGGCCTGTTACTGTACACAGTTGCAGGGTGTGCTGGCTTTCGGTGTTACTCAGCACTTAATTGATCAATTACAGCAGTTAATTACACAGTTAACTCACCTCACCTGGTTTCCTGGGTCTGAATTGGTTGCTGATATTAATATGGAAACAAAAACCAGCACACCCTGCGGCTCTCCAGGACCAAGTTTGAGGACCCCAGCACACCCAGCGACTCTCCAGGACCAGGAGCGAAGACCCCAGCACACCCAGCGACTCTCCAGGACCAGGAGCGAGGACCCCAGCACACCCTGCGGCTCTCCAGGACCAGGAGCGAGGACCCCAGCACACCCTGCGGCTCTCCAGGACCAGGAGCGAGGACCCCAGCACACACTGCGGCTCTTCAGGACCAGGAGCGAGGACCCCAGCACACCCTGCGGCTCTTCAGGACCAGGAGCGAGGCCCACAGTTTCTAAGCCGCTGCTGTAACTTCAGATTTTCGCTGTTGTTATTTTTACCGCAGCTCCCCGGCAGTGTCTGAGGTTACCCTCGCGTTTCTGCCCACGCTCCGGAGAGAGAACGCCAGCTCTCTCAGAGTCTCATTATATCCTCTGTGCCACCGCGCTTGTGTCACCGCGGCGAACTCCCCATCTAACGAGGAAGCCCAGGGCGAGGGGAACGCGTTCGCTCCCGAATATGAACCGTCGCGGTCATAAACACGCACCCCGCCCCCCCCCGTCCCCCCCGCTTCCCCCACCCCATGATGCCAAACTCCTGCTGGGACAGGGAGATGACAGAAACCACGAACAAAGACGCCTTAGAGAGGGAAGAGACGCACCGTTCCCAACGGGGTCACGGGGGGTGCATTACGCCGAACACAACAGCCGACCGGAAATGCTCTCCTTTTTACCGTGAAGCAGCTGGCCCGTACTATACCCTGCAATCATTACGCGAATACGTAAATCACCGTTTATAAAATTATTATTATTATTTTATTTTTTTAAACGGCCGTCTCAGAAATTGGTTTGATCACCTAACACGTACACATATACTGTACCTTCAACCTTTTTGACGTCATATTAAAAAAATAAATATATATATATATTAATCATTGTTCAATTTGACCCACTTCATTAAGCAAAATCTCTGCGCCAAGCTGTGAAATGAGCTTCCCTACGAGAAGAAGAGTGGGGAGTTTTGATTGAGCGGCACGCCGATTTCTCCTCGGCCCCTGTGAGCTTTCTGCACAACGTTCATTTTCCCCAGGCTTCCTCCGTCACGGCAAAAAAACTGTGACGGATCAATGAGATCAATGAGATCATTCTGGTTAACATTTCAATTGGATTAAATGTATATTCTCATACCATGATATACATTGGGGGCCTGCACAAAAAATAAATCCATTCATCTTGCTTATGCGATTATCATCATTTGTTTTTCAGCTCTTTGCTTTCTTTTTCATTTTGTTGTGAAAACGAAAGGCTTTAATATTGCGGAGCGCTGATTTAGTTCTGTGATTTTATGAATCTGGGTATATTCATTTTAGAAGTGTATTTACAGCCATTTCAACAGGAGATCATTTGTATTACGAGTGGCAATCAGGAAGATTAGAAACAGCGACATGATGCCAGGCCTTATTCTTGAGCCTCTTGAATCCTGCTTTGGGATCTTTTGAGCTCAGACTAAACCGGTCCAACGAAGGTGACCACTACACTTCTCTCTCTCTCCCACCCCCCCCCCTCCACCCCCCTCCACCCCCCTCCACACATGAAAAGCCCTGCTTCTCCACCGGAATCTTAAGTAGGAGAACATTGAGACTCCCTCTCTCCACAGCAGTAAGTGCCAACCGGTCAAATCAGGTAATGATGGGCGTGCGTTGATATTAAAGGGAGGCCCATAGACTGTGATATGAACCGATAAGAAAATACTTTCATACAAGCTTAGCAGAGACCTGGTGTTTGATATCACAATGTGTTTTTGACACGAGTAAAAGGCCTGTCGTTTTTACCCATGCAGGCATTAGTCTGGACAAAGTTACAATGTACACTGAAATGGAATTTACTGCAAACATCTTTAAGTTCGAGTAGTGTGTTACATTCTTAGTCATTGCCATAGAGATTGGTTCTAATGAAAGATTTAAAAAATTGGCTTAAAAATGTTGTAATGCAAAGTCAAGTTGGAGTTAGTCCATTGAAACATGCATCAAACTGAATAAACTGAACAAACACAAACAAATTTTGAATGTAAACGTGAACATATTTGCTTATGGAACCACAGTGGAGAGTCGTTTAAAAAAAAATATATATTATTATAAAATCCAATTACAGCCTTGTTCCTCTCACATCAGTCACTGGAACATGAACCTCTGCTCTGTCATATGACCTAGCAATGCATAAGCAAATAAATTAGATTAGAATATTGAGATAACCTGTTTGCCGATTTTGTGAAACTGGATAAAAAATGCTCATTTTGAAGCATCCGTCAAATCCCGTATGGATACTAATTTCTCATGAGCACACGAATAGTGACGCGGTACAGCTATTTCCTGCACTGACAGGAACTCCTTTCATCACCATGATGACTCTTTTTTCAACGAAATGAGGTTTCAAATGCATATGGCTGAAAAAAAGAGGCTGCTCAGTTGCCATCAATTTAAAGGATATCGGAACACTTTTTTTAAACAGTTACGCATTTGAGAGCATGATATATTTTGTATATATATATATATATATATATGTCAGTGTGAATGAAAACTAATTTGTGAAGACTGGTCTAGGCTTCTAAACAGTTTAATTTAACAGCACGTTAATCGAAGTGATAGAAGGCCTCCTTTACGGGAGTAACAAAAGCCCTAAAACGGGTTAAAAGGGAAGAAAGGAAAACAAACATGCCTTTTGCTCATATCTTGGACTGCTGTTCCCTGCCGCATAAAACAGGGCCTGTGTGCTGGGGTCCTCACTCCTGGTCCTGGAGAGCCACAGGGTGTGCTGGGGTCTTCACTCCTGGTCCTGGAGAGCCACGGGGTGTGCTGGGGTCCTCACTCCTGGTCCTGGAGAGCCGCAGGGTGTGCTGGTTTTTAATTTCGCCTTTATATCAGTAACCAATTCAGACCCAAGAAACCAGTTGAGGTGAGTTAATTGTATAATTAACTGCTCTAATTGATCAATTAAGTGCTGAGCAACAACAAAAACCAGCACACCCCACAGCTCTCCAGGACCAGGAGGGAGGACCACTGGGTCATAGGCACCATACGTTGCCCTTTAGAGCATGTGATTCAACACGGAGAGAGGAAGGAGTCCAAATCTAGCGTGAGCTCCCTTGCAGCTGTGAGGACACGTGACACACGGACAGCGAAGAAGAGACATGACTGAACGTCCCGCCAATTGATCAGGCAGGCTGCAGTTAAGGGGAGAAATCGGCCTCCAAATATCAACCACCACAAAAATAATCCCATGAGGGATTACGAATGCGTGTATTTCTGAAGCGTGGATCGCTCACCAATCACAACACAAAGACAAAGGAGAGAATAAGGACATGTATCAGCAGAGCTAATGCATTTAGGAAGGTCTCATGAATGCCTAATGAACTGCTTACGAAGCTGCTTATAAGGCTGTAAACATGAGCTGGGGCATCAATGTCATAATAAAGACATGTGCAGTGCTTCATAGCACGAGTACACAAATCGACAATGTAGCAAACGTAACGTAACGTGAAAACATAAACAAAGCACTGGCACGATTGTGTCATTAATTCGGGTAATATCGGGAAAGAGCTAAACATATTTACAAATGTTTTCTTTTTTTAAAAATCATGTTAGTTCAGGATAGGGGTTGGTTGTCAACCATTCCTAACCTAAAGACCTCCACACCAACTCATGGGCATCCAGGGCACCCTTGTCAAAGGCTAAAGGAAAACATTTTAAAGGTAAAAGGATAATATTTAAAAAGGACTTAAAAATTTTTTTTTATATTTCCCCAAATCTGTTATTGTATATCGAGTCTGGCCAGGGACCCCCCGACAGTACCTTGGACCCCCCGTCGAAGCCCCCACCCCTGAATGAGACGGGTCGGGTGTGTGGAACTCGGATGACGCCGTCTTTGTCCTTATCGCTCCCAAATAAGGCGGAGTTCTGCAGTGACCTTCCAGAACAATCACCGGAGAACTGAGCGAGCGGCAACAAAGCCTTGATGGCATTTAAAGGTTTCTACCCCAGAATCCGGAGTCCAGGTCAGGGCTGACAGAGACGCCCCTCTGTGGTCCATGCGACAGTCGCTGCCTCGTTTTGGCGGTTGACGATTATTTCAAGCAACAGAAAACGGACGCTTGCTCAGAAATGATTCCGGCAAATTTTTTGCCGTCATAATGTGATAAATGTTGCATGTTCTATTCATTGAGCCGTCGTAGCCGGGACGGTTATGCCTGTAGACTTTACGGTAGGTAAAGCTTTTTTTCATTGCTATTTGAAATCATTATTGGCATTTGGCAGACGCTCTTATCCAGAGCGACGTACAGTTCATTAGACTAAGCAGGAGACAATCCTCCCCTGCAGGGTTAAGGGCCTTGCTGAAGGGCCCAACGGCTGTGCGGATCTTATTGTGGCTACACCGGGATTAGAACCACCGACCTTGCGGGTCCCAGTCATCTACCTTAACCACCACCGGGGGGCAGGGGGGGTCGGGGTGAAACCAGGGCCGGGGGGCAGGGGGGGTCGGGGTGAAACCAGGGCCGGGGGGCAGGGGGGGTCGGGGTGAAACCAGGGCCGGGGGGCAGGGGGGGTCGGGGTGAAACCAGGGCGGGGGGGCGGGGCCAGCTGGACCTCCTCTCCGCTGCCACCGGCCGCCGCCCACAGGAGAGCGAGAGTTCTAGCACATTCCAAACGGCTAACTACGCCAGGTCTTCCTGTTCCAGGTCTGCGGAGAGCACCGGGAGAGTTCATGCCTTCATTACGGCCTCCCAGCCAGATACGGGAAGGAAAGAGCCTGGACTTGTTCCTGTGGCACTCGTGTAGCGTGGCGGGGCAAATGATTTTTAAATAAGCCCAATAAATAATCCCTTGCTGTGATTAGCCCTTTATTTCTTACTGTAATGAGATGGATAGAAATAAATGGAAAATCTATTTCATTGTTGACTCAGTGGGAAAATCCTGACAAAGGAAGCGACTCAGTACCTGCAACCAGTTGTTATGGATGAATTTGCAATAACTGAAATGATTTGGGTGCTGTGACCAGCTTTGCGACACATGCATGGGCTGTAATTGCCGCCATTTTGGATCCCAGTTTTGAAAGGTTGAAAGCCCCGCTAATTGAATTGTGTCTCCATAAACAACAGCTTGATCAAACCTAATGCTGATTTTTCTGTCAGACCTGGGTCAAATACGCAGTCGTTTTCTATTCAAATTACGTTCTACGTTCTACGTTTCAGGGACCTTGTCCAGTGTATTGAAACCTATGAACAACCGATGACAAAGTGCAAGACCTGCCCTTCTGGCCCCCTTCTGGCTTCCACTGCGCTTTGCTATGAGAACGGGAGGGAGAACGTCCCAGGTCATCGAAGCAGACTTTGAGGCTAAACGCTCATGGAATCATAAGACTGACTCCGCCGCTCCGGGTTAGACCAGCACTCTGTTGCCATGGTCCCAGAGGTCCGAGGAGCCTTCCGGCTTTTGACCCAGGACTTCACTGATCACAAAGCGGCGGGGTACGCAATGACATCATCACAGCGGCCATTTTGTCAAGTCCTCCTCGGGTCGCCGGGCTCGAGCTGAAGACGTTGAGCAGCACGGATCCGGCCGGGACGCCGCTGCGGGTCAGACAGGTTTCGGGGGCTCCATGTACGGAACGTGACGGAGATGTGGGGGAGGAGAGAGGGAGAGGGGGAACGTGTGGAGGAGACGTCGTTTCCCCTCTCCCCTCGTACCCGATGTCGGCTACGAGGGAAGAGGGCCGAGACGGGAGTGTGCCGGTTTCCGCAGCAACGAGCGTCATAGCAACGGCAGGCGTCTGGGGGGGGGGGGGGGGGAAATATTTAAGAGCTGGAACAGGGGGTTGGAGAGAGCAGGAGAGGCCTTTAATGGGGTAGCTCACCTTAAGCTGAGCCGTTTCCACTCCCCTGCAGTACGATTGGATCCATCCGGACAGTCCCGCCGAGATTTGAGGAGATATCTAGATGCTTTCGCAGCAGCTCAATGGACATCAACAGAAAAATTGATTTTTGGCCTCTGAGATTTGCATTGGAAAAACTCAACAGCATATTTTCCCCCATACATAACTCCATGCTCACTCACAAACATCCAACAGGGCCTAATTTACAGCTTACACCAACAGTGACATTGCTGTGGAGTTATTCCCGCACTGCACACTGCATTAACAGGAGCGGGACAATGAGGGACACAGGGACACGTGAACGTGTAACACGTGACCCCCAAACTCCCCCACCAGTGTGCACCCAAACAGCGTGTCTCAGTCCTCCCAGACAGAGCAGGCTCAGAAAGTGAAGAAGAACACGTCAGACACATTTCATCTGCATCACTCGCGTTTTCCTCAGTGGACTTCAGCAGCTGGAGAGGTTTTCATACGTTCAGAAACTCACTCCCATAACTGAAGCAAATAAAGACCAAATAAAGAAGTTCCAAACTCAGCAATCATCAAAGTACAGATACAGACACTGTGTGTTTGTGTGTGTGTGTGCGTGTGTGTAACTGTGTGTGCGTGCGTGCGTAAGTGCGTGTGTGTGCGCGTGTGCGTGCATAAGTGCATGTGTGAGTGTGCGTGCGTATGTGTAACTGTGTGTGCGTGTGTTTGTGTAACTGTGTGTGTGTGTGAGTGCATGTGCATGAGTGCGTGTGTAACTGTGTGTGTGTGTGTGTGTGTATGTGTATGCGCGTGAGTGCGTGCGTGCGTAAGTGCGTGTGTGTGTGTGCTTACGTGACTCCTGCTTGATGATTCCCCTGCAGCTTTATTAACTGTTCTGACAGACAAATTGGCATTAGACATTAATTAGACATTGTAGTCCGAACGACTGGTGGAAAGGCGCACAGAGGGTCGACCAGCAGTTAATGTAAATGAAAATGTTTATTTCACCGTTACACAGATAACAAGCCACCGAATAAATTAAAACTAGAAATCAACTAGGCGCTACTGAAACGACAGGATCCAGAATCCGTGTTGGGAAATTTAAAAGTGTGGCACGTTCACTATCGAGGGCACTAAGCTCTTCACAGCGGAGGGGAGTTTAAAAATCAGGATATAGCCAACATTGAGTCGTCATGCCAGTGGTGGTGGGTACTTTTTACAGAGGGCGTGGTGGGTGGGTGGCTGGGGGACCCTGAAGGAGAGGTGGTGGGGCGTAGGGGAGGCTGGTGGGAGTCTCATTGTCCGTTTGGTATGGTACAGGTCTGTATTTGGTATAAAGAGGTTGATGGACGTGGGGAGACGGCCCGGAGCTCCTCACAGCAGCTAGAGACACAGGGGATCCACTGAGCAGCAGGTGTGTCCGTTCTGCAGGGAAACGGGGAGGTTACTGGGGCTGCTGGGGTACATTGATCATTGATAATTGATAATTGATCATTGAATTGAACAATTAAATTAAATTAAATTAAATTAAATTAAATTAAATTAAATTAAATTAAATTAAATTAAATTAAATTAAATTAAATTAAATTAAATTAGTATTTGTATAGCGCACACACACGATCACCACAAAGCAGCACAAAAAGCCCAGGCCCTCATTGCAAGCAGAGGAAAAACCAATGGGGTCAATGGGGTTACCTTGCACTGGCAGAGGGTCAGTGGGGTTACCTTGCACTGGGTCAGTGGGGTAACCTTGCACTGGCTGAGGGTCAGTGGGGTTACCTTGCACTGGCAGAGGGTCGGTGGGGTTACCTTGCACTGGCAGAGGGTCAATGGGGTTACCTTGCACTGGCAGAGGGTCAGTGGGGTTACCTTGCACTGGCAGAGGGTCAGTGGCGTTACCTGGCACTGGGTCAGTGGGGTTACCTTGCACTGACAGAGGGTCAGTGGGGTTACCTTGCACTGGCAGAGGGTCGGTGGGGTTACCTTGCACTGGCAGAGGGTCAGTGGGGTTACCTGGCACTGACAGAGGGTCAGTGGGGTTACCTTGCACTGGCAGAGGGTCAGTGGGGTTACCTGGCACTGGCAGAGGGTCAGTGGGGTTACCTGGCACTGGGTCAGTGGGGTTACCTTGCACTGACAGAGGGTCAGTGGGGTTACCTTGCACTGGCCGAGGGTCAGTGGGGTTACCTTGCAGTGGCAGAGGGTCAGTGGGGTTACCTTGCACTGGCAGAGGGTCAGTGGGGTTACCTGGCACTGGGTCAGTGGGGTTACCTTGCACTGGCAGAGGGTCAGTGGGGTTACCTTGCACTGGCAGAAGGTTAGTGGGGTTACCTTGCACTGGCAGCGGGTCAGTGGGGTTACCTTGCACTGGCAGAGGGTCAGTGGGGTTACCTTGCACTGGCCGAGGGTCAGTGGGGTTACCTTGCACTGGGTCAGTGGGGTTACCTGGCACTGGCAGAGGGTCAGTGGGGTTACCTTGCACTGGCAGAAGGTTAGTGGGGTTACCTTGCACTGGCAGCGGGTCAGTGGGTTTACCTTGCACTGGGTCAGTGGGGTTACCTGGCACTGGGTCAGTGGGGTTACCTTGCACTGGCAGAGGGTCAGTGGGGTTACCTGGCACTGACAGAGGGTCAGTGGGGTTACCTGGCACTGACAGAGGGTCAGTGGGGTTACCTGGCACTGGGTCAGTGGGGTTACCTTGCACTGACAGAGGGTCAGTGGGGTTACCTTGCACTGGCAGAGGGTCAGTGGGGTTACCTGGCACTGGCAGAGGGTCAGTGGGGTTACCTTGCACTGGCAGAGGGTCAGTGGGGTTACCTTGCACTGGCAGAAGGTTAGTGGGGTTACCTTGCACTGGCAGCGGGTCAGTGGGGTTACCTTGCACTGGCAGAGGGTCAGTGGGGTTACCTTGCACTGGCCGAGGGTCAGTGGGGTTACCTTGCACTGGGTCAGTGGGGTTACCTGGCACTGACAGAGGGTCAGTGGGGTTACCTTGCACTGGCAGAGGGTCAGTGGGGTTACCTTGAACTGGCAGAAGGTTAGTGGGGTTACCTTGCACTGGCAGAAGGTTAGTGGGGTTACCTTGCACTGGCAGTGGGTCAGTGGGTTTACCTTGCACTGGGTCAGTGGGGTTACCTGGCACTGGGTCAGTGGGGTTACCTTGCACTGGCAGCGGGTCATTAGGGTTACCTGGCACTGGGTCAGTGGGGTTACCTTGCACTGGCAGCGGGTCAGTGGGGTTACCTTGCACTGGCAGCGGGTCAGTGGGGTTACCTGGCAGAGGGTCAGTGGGGTTACCTTGCACTGGCAGCGGGTCAGTGGGGTTACCTTGCACTGGCAGCGGGTCAGTGGGATTACCTTGCACTGGCAGCGGGTGCACTCAGTGCCGTGTTTGAGCCAGGAGGACCCGCTGAGCCGCGTGACGCCGTGCTCGTCGGCGCAGGTCTTGGTGATGTCGTTGCGGACGCTGTCGGCCCGGCAGGGGTCAGAGACGCAGCGCGGGCAGCACTCCCCCTCCGGCACCGCCGTGAAGTCGCAGTCCACCCGCCCACAGGACAGGGGCCAGCAGTCCACCTCACCTTGCTGCCCCCAGGAGAGGAAACGAGAGAGAGAGGGAGGAAGAGAGAGAGAGAGACAGACAGAGAGAGGTGAAACAAGGGAGACTTCTGAGAAAGTCTCTTCCCCTAAAATATAGTTTGGTTTCAGGCCAGATATACACCCGATAGAATTTGTCCCTACCTACACTTGTCATTAAGACACACTCCAGAAACTCCCAACCCCTCTGAGCACCTACAAAGAGCTACTCGGGCGTTTCCATCCGTACAATGAGAGCGCGCCTAGCTCTGCCCCATGCCGGCGCTCTGTGAGACCGGGTCACAGCCCCCACGGGGGAATCGACTGCGAGGGATGACGACGGGAACGGCAGGCCGTCTCATCCGGGGTTAAGGTCGCGCGAAAGACACACTTTGGGGCTGGAAGACACAGAGGATGGCGACGATGAAACTGAGGGAACAGGGGAGGGGGGGGGAGACTCAAACCTCGAAAAAAGCTGACAGCGGCAGAAAGGTGCCACCGAATGCTTGGCCTGCTTTTTCGCCCATTCAGCGGTCTACAGACAAGCTCCGTTGCACGACCATAATGTTCTGCAGGTTTTCCTAAAAGCGAACCTCCTGAACTACAGGCCTGCGGATTCTGTCACGCACCTGGCGGGTGCTCGGTCCGAGGTGCAGCAGAAATCACCGTGCGGTATGAGTATGTGTGGGGTGTTCACTTTTCAGCGTCTTTTTCACCCACGTGAGTCTGGAAG